>NC_047519.1:6760932-6860932 GCF_902827115.2 Pseudochaenichthys georgianus | reverse complement strand
GGCAGGGGTTGATTCTTTGAGGTTGAAATAGAAAGGTGGCTGCACTAGATTAGTCTCGTCCTCCCCGAACAGATGTGGGGTTAACACAGCTATGTAATCTCCATACAAGACAGATGGACGGATGGCAAGGGGCAATTTAGGTTGGATCGTCTTGAGACAGATGCAGCCCGCCCTCGCTGTGCCCGCTGGCTCCTCTCAGAAGTGCCTTGTGGAATTCCTCCAGGACTTCAATTTTAATCGTATGCAACTTTCCAATACAAATGCTAATGCTAACAACGGGCCCTCTGCTTTTACCGTAAACAGAGCTACTGGAACGCCGGCTTAGCGTCCACCCAGAGGATCTGCTGACGGTTTGACCCAAGCGAGTGGGAGTGTGTTGGCAGGAGGAGGGCGGGTTTGTTGGAAAGCTGTTTTGAGGGAAAAGCAGCAGTTGTCTCTCTGAAATTATGGACACCCCGCCAACATAAACAAACAAGGGCACAGAGCTTTGTGAAGGCAGGCGCAGCTGCTCGAAGCCACTTTGAGTCTGCGTGCCCCCATGGCCACATCTTGTGAAGACAGACAGATGATGAAAGGATCATTCAGATGAGGGTTGCTGCCATCATACTAATTGGCTGCTTAATGGGCTTGTCTTCTGTCTTGGGGTCCGGGAGCCTCAAAGGAAGTACGATTGCCCACCGTGAGGCCATATTGACACACACAGTTGTCATTAACTCTATTCATAATGGATCCAAATGTGCGCATGTACTTAAAACGCACATACACACTTCTTCTTGTTCTCACTGGGATGGTTCAGCGGCACTCAGCTGAGTGGGGTCTGCCATGCATGACCACAGTTGTTTCCGTCTTCTCGCCCGTCCGCCATCTGCTCTGGAGCGGCATGTGAGAGAAGCAGCACGGCAGCATGGGGCACAGTGTGGCGGAGGTCGGTGCGGTGCTGGGCGGCGCTTTGCTTTGGTGGAGCCTTTTCTTGTGAGTGTGTGCAGCCTGTGCCCGCACCGCATGGCACACAGTGTGGTGGAAAGTTGCCCTCCATTACACATGCCCGCCGCATGTGCCGGGCCACTGGCAAATGTCATCACCCCCACACGCACACATTCGCGTTTGTCACAGGAAATTAAAAAGCTGATGCAAACTACACACACTATATCATCGACAGCCAGTGAAACAGCAATAACCAACTCATGAGTTCTCACACGACCAGCTCTCCACACAGATCTGACTTTGTCTCTAGGCCCGTTGCACACATGTTGTGGGCTGCTCTAAGTGCCATTAGAGCGTTTCAGTGGCTATGCTAACCCACAGTGTACTGTACTGTATATACAGGGATTGTGTGGGTTGGTTGGATGTGCCTTTCATGAAGCCGGAATGAGGGACGTGTGCTTTCAATTAGGATCTGTAATCTTACTGCTTTGAGGATGTTCTGCTCCATGCGTATTTCTCTACTCCTTTGTAACAATCCATTACGCCTCTTCTGTTATGTTCTTTAAAAGGGGTGTGCCAGGGTTTTGCAGTAACATGCATTGGCTCACTGCCAGGATGATTAAATGATGAAGCTGAATGCAGTGTGTGTGTGTGTGTGTGTGTGTGTGTGTGTGTGTGTGTGTGTGTGTGTGTGTGTGTGTGTGTGTGTGTGTGTGTGTGTGTGTGGTGTTTGTGTGTGTGTGTGTGTGTGTGTGTGTGTGTGTGTGGTGTGTGTGTGTGTGTGTGTGTGTGTGTGTGTGTGTGTGTGAGAGTCACTCACTGATGCAAGGGGCCACAGGCGAGCGGCTCTGCTGGTAGCCCTTGGCGCAGCGGTTGCAGGTGATGCCGGTGACGCCGTCCTTGCAGGGGCACTGACCGGTGGTCTGGTTGCACGTCTTGCCGGCTGCGCCCACAGGGTGGCAGTCACAGGCTGGGGTGGGGGGGGGGCAGGTGTGAGGAAGAGAGGGGGGTGTGATACAAGAAGGAAGGGAGAGAGAACATACATTAACAGAATGACTCACTCTTATGACTATCTCTGGGTTATGAAAGAAGGTATGCACGTTTCTGGGTACAAAGGAATACTTAGGCCAAAAATTGGCAACAAAAACATTTTATTTTCTTCCAAGGTGACACAGAGTTTGAAGCATTGCTTTAAATGTTGTCTCTAATGATTTTGCAGCAGACAACAGATAAGCGGTATGGCTAAATGTTTGGCTCAGGGCTTCAGCATCTGTTTCGATGCTTTGGGTTCCTTGAAACTGTGATAATTTGTTTGTTTATGCGAAAAGAGAAATTCATTAAAAAAAAAGCGTGTTTGAAATTGTTAGGAGACCGAGAGGAGATCACTGCGCCCTCCTCTCTCCTCTCTGCTCATTTCCGCTCCCTAACCGCTGTCCGGTTCCTGCCAGGTGACACATGCTGCCGTTCATCACCAAAAGTTCAGTCGATGCCCAGCGAAAGCCAACAGCAACAAAAAATGCTCCGGTCACCTCGCATTTTATGACTTTTGCTGGTTCTGGGCAATTTATTAAATTCCCCTTGAGCAAGGTGAGGTTTTTTTAATTTAAAGAGGTGTTAAATAAAAGAGCTGGCGTGCTGGTGAAGCCTTAGAGAGCTTTCCTAGATGATAGATAGGATGAAGCAACACATTGGAGAGTGAAATGTGAAGTGGAGGATCTGAGAGGAACAGGGACAGAGACAGCGTGTCAGTGTAGTCCAAACAGAGCCTCTGGTGTGCTGAGCAGCGTAAACAGCAGTGAATCTAACCAAACTGTGTCTACTCCGACTCCACTAAATAAACACACATTTGTTCTTTGAGTAATAAACGCATACTTAACATTTCACAGCAGTCCAGCCAGACAAACACATCAGTGACATATCAAAACAAATGTAAGACTTTTACATCTCGCTGAGTGGTCGGCAGGGGTGTGACTGATTAGTTTCCACTTCGAATTTGTGCAAAACAAAACAGGTCCGAGTACAGAAAAGTATCCTCTCATATCTTATCAGCCGACGTGCTGCCAGAAATAAAACAAAGCAGGAAATGCAGGGGAACATTCTGCCTTGTTTGCAATGTTAGTGTTTGGAAAACAGGCGCAGGCTAGTGCAACATGAATGAAGAGAGTGACTCAAACGTAACACGATAGCTTTAATTGTCCAAACGTATCAAGAAAAAGACAAGAAATTACACTTTGGGGAAAAACCCTGTAACCCAACAGTTCGTTACAGCGCTTGCCAGAGGAAGGCAGCTGCTAACATGTCACGCCTTTTTCTTCCCACCACTTGATGGAACTGTGAATGTGTTTATTTGTGCCGGAAAATGTCCGCTGCTACAACAGAGGAGAGGCTAAAGACCCTACCACCTGTTGACTGGGCAACGGGAGGGTTTAAATGGCTGAAACGGACCCAGGAGTGATCGTGTGTGTCTGGCTGCGGGGTGGGAAGGGGATTAACGGCGGCTCAGATCTTCAGAAACACGTTTGCCTTTTTTCCGGCAAGGCCAAGCGGTCCACAGGTGTCAGAGTGCCTGCGCTCCGTTTGAAGCTGTGCGCAGAGACGTAAATCTGATGCTTCAGCGTCCGTGCACAACTCAAGCTTTGAGGAAACGCAAGCTTTGATGGCACTTGGTAAGACTTCCTGTCTGACTTAGAGGGAATACACATCTGCATATGGCAGGATGTCAGAGGTCAAATCAACAAGAGCCCCCCTGCTGTGTGTCTGATGCTCTGTGTCAACCACATCATCTCATCCACAAGAGCTGTTAACAGGTACTAATCTCAGAGTACTTTGTGTTCACAAAAAAGGTCACAATCTCAGATTTTAGCTTACTAAATGTGAATACTTTCTGGTTTCTTTACTTCTCTTGGAAACACTGATCAACATATCTGGCATTTTTTTTTTTTTTTTTTTTTTTTTTTTTATACTTTATTTTTTAATTTGTAGACAATACAGAGGAAAAAAACAAAAAAACATATCTGGCATTTTATGAACTACTAATCTGTCCTTCCTGTAGTTTGTTCCCCTCTCCGTTTCTGTTAAATAATTTGTCCAAAGCTCATGTGGGACTAACGCCGCCGTTACTTGATCTGATAGAAGTCTGTAGTCGCTCTGTCATGCCTGCACAGACATGATGACGAACAGCACAAGCCATCAACTCAATCCTCTGACTACGAACAACATGTGAGTAGTGTTAGGAGTTCTCACTTGCCGTCTAAACAATCATAAGCTGTTAAGACATCGTAGTTTATTGTCCGTGTACATTGTTCTGTAAACAGCCAGCAAGTGCCGGATCTGAACGGGCTGTAAGAGGCAGGATGGGGACGGGGGTGCTGGTGTCAATCTCCACCCCCCCAGATCTCCTCCTTGAACTGCTTTTCTGAAGTTTTTATGTGCAGGGGCTCGGGCCAGTTTAGAAGCAGTAAAAAGCGCCCTCAGAGGTTGTTGATGACTTTTCAAGCCTTTGCGAAGACGTGACAGGCAGCGCGTAGGGATTTGTAGTCCTTTGACAGGCTCAGTGTAACTGATTCGCGTTGCTCTGTGCCTGTGCGTGCATACGGGATAAAGCACTGTTGAGAACTGCTTTTTGTCTGCTGTTATTGACAGTGGCATTGCACATTCAAACAGGGGTGTTATGTGTGCCCTTTGTTGGACATTTGTATCAGTAAGATATGTTGCGTGGCTTTTTAACTGTGAAGATACATACAAATGTCAAAATGGTGCATTTCATGGGCATGTTTATGCTGCTATAGGCCAGGTACCTTATTCCTAACTTAAAATGACCCTAAGGTTAGGTTGTGTAACACTTTCTGTTCGCAGTGTTTTCTAGATCCTCCGCTTTAAAAAGATATTCGACATAATGACAAACTGCCAATGTGGTTTATGTTGGCTACTTCAAATGGACCTTGGCCTCTTTTTCAATGCCTTTTATCAATGCTCCTTGTGGTCAAACGGATAACAGCTGTACGGCTTGGACTCGCATAAAAACCTTGTACTTTTGAGGAGCTCATATACTGCAGCCAGGCCATGTGGGGGATTGCCATGTTTCTTTCATTGTGCTGACTGCTAATGCTCGTGACACTGTAAAGGGCCCGTGGAGAGGCTGGTTCCTGGGCATTTGAACTGGAGAGCTGGCACCCTGCAGCTTTCTGTGTGTGGGTGGTGATGGAGGCAGTTACACCTCCTCATATCCTCCACAGAGTGTGTATCGACACCCGTCCACGGAACACGTCTCATTAGAAACAGACACGGCCTGTTTGTCATCTCGGAGCCTGCGCGGCCCCCACTCCTGTCTCGCCTTTTAGAAAAACACCTGTATTTTATTGCTCAGCCGCACCGCACCTCTGACCTCTCTCTTGACCCTGACACATGAGATAAAACACGGAGGAGGGCAAACATCAGGGACTCTGCGGTAAAAGAAAAAGACAACGGTTTGAAGGCTCCTAGTGAGTCATGGTGGAGTTCTGGAGGAAGAGAAGATGGCGGTTATATAAAATCATGGGAGATGGAGATCAAATAAGTGAACAAGGCCTGATTTGAAGCAAAATGACAGCTCCTAGAAGGCTGTGGAATTGCCCCGATCAATCATGGAGCCAGACGCTCAGCAGAGGCTTTTCGGACGTTAACTTTCATTTCCGTCACATCTGGGGCCTTTGAGAGGGAGGGAGATAAACTGTTTACCACCTGATCGTGAGCTTTGATAAGGACAAATTGCACTGTCAAGGGTGGTTTGTGTGTGTGTGTGTGTGTGTGTGTGTGTGTGTGTGTGTGTGTGTGTGTGTGTGTGTGTGTGTGTGTGGATTCTGAGCACAGGCTTATGACATTACATTTAGCTTACGCTGTTATCCTAAGCAACTGACAATAAGTGCAAGCAGTGATTAAGAAACCAACACAAAAGCAAGAGTCCTGCAGGTAGCTATTCATTATCGCTGCATGCATCTTAAATAAGCAAAGCAAAAGATAATGGTAGGCATGAGCAACAACGCCATCTTCAGTCTGTGTTCCTCTGTCGTTTTAGCAGAGGAATTTCATTAGCTGTGGATAAATATTGAACTATGTATAAGCATTTTAAAATATCTATTCAGCCTTTTTCTGAGCTATAAAAAAAAAAGAGAATATACTTTTTTTTACTGACATTATACAAATGTAATGAGGACATGCCTACACAATGACACTAGTTGTACCTTAAATACATTCACTCATGTCTCTTCTTAACATTATAGCCAGGGGTGCACATAACGTTTTTGCCCTGGTTCTCAAAGGAGCACCTGGAGATGTTGCTTGGTGCTCATCCTTAAAATGAAATAAACTGTAACTTTTGAGGGGGTCTTGACTTTATTTGCCAGACACACGGCACTGAACACACATGCAGAGGTGAACACAAGACAACATTAGCACGACCAGTAATCCTACAAGCCGTCATCACTCCCTCCTGACTGTTCTCCTCACGTTCTTCCTCTCTGTCAGACATGGTAGCTGATGATGTAGGCCTACTTCTTTCTCTCTGGTTGAGTCTGCGATTAGCTGCTGGGTTTGGGTCGAAAGTCTCTGACATCTTAGAAAAGTGGATGTAATCAAATAAGTATGTGAACATAACCAATAACCTACAATAGCCAATAACAAATTAATGTAACTTATTTTATTTGTGTTGTTCATTCTTATCTTATTTTACCTTAACATTTATTTATGCATTTTTTTTTATCTCCAGTTTTAAAGGATATTTGTGGTTGCTGTCCTATAGTATACATTGGAATGATTTCAAACCTGTTTATCCCAATAATTATAAAGGAGTGCCTTGGAAATATGTGTTTACATAAATTGTGACCAAACCGTTTGAACTTAGACTAAAGTGAACTATCTAAACACTCAGAGTCCTTTACCTCACTGAGCTGTAGTTATCAGTCTGACTGGAGAGGACTCTCCCTTCACATTAATGTAGAAACATCTTCTTCTTATATCCGTTAGAGCAGCTAGCACGGCACCAGATTCTAATAACAACAGCGCTGGTACCGGTGCACCCTCCCTCGCTCACTCGCACTTTGGCTGTGAGCTGCGGGCGCCAGATAAGCCAACATCCCCCATTTTCATCACTTACAGCGCCCATCGTACAGGGAAAATGAAACGTGTAACCGGGGTGAAAAGGGTGTTACATTTACTTAATTGTGAATATCGTTACATCAAGGCCGAAAATTAGGATGAGCACCAACGGTCAAAAATGTTTTTTTCCCTCCCAGAGCTGTCAGCTTAGCGCCTCCCAGATCTGGCGCCCTAGGCGAACATCTATTACGCCAGTGCTACGGGCCGGCCCTGAGTTCATATGCAACTCGCAAATATATTTCTCTCTCTTCTCTTTTCTCTCTTCTCTTTTCTCTCTTCTCTTTTCTCTCTTCTCTCTCTTCTCTTTCTCTCTTCTCTCTCCTCTCTTTTCTCTTCTCCCTTCTCTCTTCTCTCTCTCCCTCTCTCTCTCTCAATGTTGTTATGCAAATGCGCCTTTTTTCAAATGACATGGTGCTCTTTTTTTGGCGGTGGTGCGCATGCGCACCTGCACACCAGTTATGTGCAGCCCTGATGGGGGTGCATACCGATGCGATGTAAATTTCACCGTGAAACTCCGCAAACGAAGCACTTTAGAAAATCTAAAGTGTGGCTGCATATGACTGCCAGTCTTTAACCACTGCAAGAAGTTTATTCCTGGGAAGGGCGGCAACACATCCAACCTCCAACCAATGCTGTCTCGTATGGAAACCAAGTACCAATAGCCGCTTTCACACCAAGTACTTTGCCGTACTTAGTGCCCAGCACTTAGTACCCCCATGGAGCTAAGTACAGATCACGTTCACACCAGAATAAGTTCCCTGAGGGAAGATTAGGCAAATGAAGCCACTGACGTCACTTCTTCTTCTGCTTTGTGTTTACTGGCAGGCGACTTCACGGCGTATACTGCCACCCAAAGTCCCCGGAGTTGGGGAAGGCTTCAGTAGAAGCTGCTGGGAGTCTTCCCAGATGCTTCTACTGAAGCCTTCCGAGTAAATCGCCAGAACGCCGACACCTCCTCATCTCCACCGCTCCCATGTTTTTTTTTGTGTTGCCATAAGTTATTCTCGCTCCGTTGGTGCGCGGGGCTAATGCTAATGCTAATAATGCTAATGCCAGCAAATACAATGGCGGCTTCACACAACTTTTTAGAGTTTTACGGGGCGTGGTTTGCAATTCGCCCAGACAATCGAAATTGGTACATTTTTAGTATAGTACCTCCTCTCTAGCAGGCACTAAAAATGGGGGTAAAAGTTCTCAGAACTAAGTTCTCTTTTTGGTGTGAACGCAAAATTCCAGGCACTATCGGAACTAAACGGGAAAAGTACGGGTAAAAGTACTCCGGTGTGAACGCGCCTTTTGTGTTCAGGGAAGCAGCGTGCCAAGCGAGAGAGTGTTCAGTTCAGCGGGTGATATCCTATGCTGTGAAAGGGCCTGTTCGGATCCAGAGAGCCGATATGCTCATCTTCTTGAAGATGAATGCACAAAACTGAACTGTGATGGGATTTGTTTTCTTTCATCAGGCAAATGTTGATTTGAATGATGCTATTTGTTTTATGTGCAATACCAATATCTCATGATCCTTTGTGTTCTCTGGTCAGTGGAATGCTATTTTTTTTTTAATTGACAAGATGTTCTATTCCCGAAAAAAAGGACCTACGTCTGTATTGATAATAAAAACATTTTGTATAACATAACCATGAGCGGCATGTACTGCACCTCTCTAAACAACTAAGAACAATACAATAACTACAATATTAGCCAATCAATAACCAGTGTGATATTATTTTACGTAGAAAATACAGTAAAATCAAGTGAATACAAAACGGAGTGAGTTATGGCATCACCTGTGTAAATAGTGATCATCTTTAAACAGACAGTAAGTGTGCTGTGAGTTTTCCATGATATAGAAATGTTTTTGTACCCTGTATACATGTATTAAACAATGAGGGGCTGCGGCCTCAACCACTATACTTTTTCTGCACACAGCTGTCCATCCTCTGCTCTGATTGGTCAGAGAGGAGGAAGCAGATAAGATGGGTGTGTTTAGAGTGTAAACCGTCCAAGGTTGAAGTTCCCTGTAGACACTGATCTGAGGTTAGATTTCCAACTGTCAAGGTTAGCAACACAAATCCAAACCCAAGATTGAATCATTGAACATAAGTGATGTTTGTAAGAAGAACAGTACATATATTTTCAATTCAAAAGCAACCAGTGCTGAAATAATTAGTCGATTGGTTAAATAGTCATTCAACTGAAAATATATCTCCAACAACTTTTAAAAATCAATACATTTTTGGTTGTTTTTCATGCAAAATGCTAAACTTTTGCTACTTCCAGCTTCTTTAAATGCGCTGAATTGCTAGTGATACATGGATCTTAGGCTTGCTTCAGAAAAGTCAGACTTTTAAAGGTGGGGTAGGTAATTCACTTCAGAAACACTTTTTGTTATATTCCATGGAATGCTCTTAACATCCCGATAGCAATGAATATATTAAAGGCTTTGACAATAAATACATAAAAAAACGTCATCTGTGGAAGCCGTGGCGCTGTGAAAAGCACGACCAATCATCTGAGCCGGCCCGGCTAAAGTAACTGGATGGCCTACCTGCCTGTCAGCCTTCCATCTGTGCACAAACGTATCTCGTGCCCTCATTGGTCATGTGCGCGTTCGTGTGTGTTAGAGGAGGGGCTCTGTGAGGAAGTCTGAAGGAAGGGGCAGATTTTTTTCGGCTGCGTACTTTCAAATTCTAGCGCACTCAAGCTGGTTTCTCCATTCTTACCTACCCTACCTTTAAGTTAACTTTGACTGGAAAAGGGGGAATACATGCATTTAAACCTGGCTTGCTAATTAGCTAAGGGCTCAGCCTGAGTACATGGGGTGGCTGCTAATGTCTCAATCTCCATTCTGTTCAAGTCCAATTTCTATTGCACTTCCAGAGCTACTTCTGCACTCCTGTATGTGAGGCCAGCTCAAGGTGTTTCACTGAAGGCTGTTAGATTCCTCCTGGTCTGCGCTCTGGTCTGCGCTCTGGTCTGCTCTCTGCCATCTGCTCTCTGGTCTGCGCTCTGGTGCTTCTGCCGCCTGCTCTCTGGTCTGCTCTCTGGTCTGCACTCTGGTCTGCACTCTGATCTGCTCTCTGGTCTGCTCTCTGCCGTCTGCTCTCTGGTCTGCTCTCTGGTCTGCTCTCTGCCGTCTGCTCTCTGGTCTGCACTCTGCCGTCTGCTCTCTGGTCTGCTCTCTGGTCTGCTCTCTGGTCTGCTCTCTGGTCTGCACTCTGCCGTCTGCTCTCTGGTCTGCTCTCTGGTCTGCTCTCTGGTCTGCTCTCTGCCGCCTGCTCTCTGGTCTGCACTCTGGTCTGCTCTCTGGTCTGGTCTGCTCTCTGGTCTGTCTGCTCTCTGGTCTGCTCGCTGGTCTGCTCTCTGCCGCCTGCTCTCTGGTCTGCTCTCTGCCGTCTGCTCTCTGGTCTGCTCTCTGCCGTCTGCTCTCTGGTCTGGTCTGCTCTCTGGTCTGTCTGCTCTCTGGTCTGCTCGCTGGTCTGCTCTCTGCCGCCTGCTCTCTGGTCTGCTCTCTGGTCTGCTCTCTGCCGCCTGCTCTCTGGTCTGCTCTCTGCCGTCTGCTCTCTGGTCTGCTCGCTGGTCTGCTCTCTGGTCTGTTCTGCTATCTGGTCTGTCTGCTCTCTGGTCTGTCTGCTCTCTGGTCTGGTCTGCTATCTGGTCTGTCTGCTCTCTGCTCTGCTATCTGGTCTGTCTGCTCTCTGGTCTGTCTGCTCTCTGCTCTGCTCTCTGGTCTGCTCTTGAGGCAGACACAGCTCCTCTCCAACAGGCCTTTCTTGACAGGTGATAGCAGGAAAGCACAGGTGTTACTGAGGACATTATTGATGGCACGGACCTGTTCAAGTGAACAGAAGGTCCTGGCAGTGTGACAGTGAGTCACTGTCCTCCTGGGCTTCTCCTACTGTCAACTCCAAATGTTTTGTGTTGTTGGCAGTTTTTAGTTTTGGACTGATGCTTTGAGCAAACAAGGAATGTGTGGGGCATTTTCTTTTTGGAATAAAAATGAAATAATAAAACAATTGACATATTCATTTATTTTAGAAATAATCCTTATAACAATTTCCAATTTGAACTAAATCCTTTCAATATATTTTATATGAATCTAAAAACATTTCTATTGCAAATATGGCCTGATTTTCAGGATTACATTTAGAACTCAATACAATTTTCTTTTGTCCTAATTCCAGATTAATCTGTTCTGATCGGTTGACAAGTAAATGTAATGATCATTTTATTGATTATCCTGCAGTCTCTAAAATGTCAGAAAACTGTGAAAAATATCCCTCCAGGTTTATTCATATCCAAGCTGATCCTTAACTTTAATGTTATAAAACAGATCAAGGAAATTGTATTTTTAACAAAAAGCTTTTCTCACATTTTTGCAAAATAAAACAGTTGGTTGTCTTTAAGGTATTTGTTGGCAAGAGGGCCTTTTTGGAGATGTTGAACGGGACACACAGAGGGAAGGACTACTCCATGTGGGCCAGCAGCTCAAACCTCTGAGCTATCTGCCGGCCCTAGTTGTCATGTTTGGTTATTCTAATAGCTATAGTCAACTAATCGTCATGTATATCTAACAGAAGGCATGTGTTGTGTTGTTCCTGTCTATAGGGGCAGTATGGAAGGAAGACAAAGTGAAAATAAGGGAAAGAGGAAGGAAATGTTACAGATCAGTTGTGACGATAAGAAAGTCTATCTTAAGCCCATTGTCATTTTCAACCCGACACATGCAGGAACGTCTCTCTAACGTCCGTCCACCTGCTGCAAACTATAAGCTTACAATTTAAATAATATATAATAATAAAACATGTCATTACTGCCAACTCCTGCGAACGGCCACACTCCTCGCAGTGCTCAGCACGAGGGGATGTTGTGGTAATGTCACCGGAGCAGATGACGTGTGCAGCGTCAGAACAGCCAGCACATATCTGCAGGAACACATAAATAGTGTCTTTCTAGGACATCAAGTCCTAAAGAACTCTGCTTTGAGAGCTGTGTGTGTGCTTTTATGAAATACTTCACATAACTTGAAGTCAGACCCCGAGGTAGCAGAGGGAACACTGAGGCTTTGTGTGATCATATTCATATTCTGTACAAACTGTAAAGTCCACTGAGACTAATGTAGTAAAGGCTATATAAATAAACATTGATTGATCACATTAATAGAGTCATCACTTTGTTGTATTTTTGCATTTATTATGAATAATATCAAAAGATGTCTGATTTTGGAAAAACAAACTAAATACGAGATATTAATTTGCAACTGACAATCATCATTTAATGATGTATTAAAATGAGGCTATGTACCATACAAAGATTTTTCGTATTTAGTCCTTAGAATACCGTTTGTAGGTCTTCTAGCACTTCGATATTTCATATAGCCTTAAATATGTATTGCGATAACTGCAATTTGGATATTGCGTGAGTCCAAATTGTGATTTCCATAAAATTCGATTTATGGGTTTCGTGAAAGGCGCTATATAAATTGAAATTATTATTATTATTATTATTATTATTATAATGGAGCCCTATAAAAAGAGCCTTTCATAAGGTGTAAGTACAAAAAGAACTAAATACTGCTGGAACTTTAATATCTGGAACTGTCACAGAATAATATATAAGAATAGTCATCCACACACCTGCAGTAGCTTCTTTCTGCCACATGGTGGTGCACTCTGACTGCATCCTGCCTCCAGAGCTGCTGCCTGCTTAGAAAATGTTCAATGGCCCCTCTTTTACAAGGGGCCTTAGGGAGCTTTTAGTGAACACACACTCTCTTAATACACACACCATCTGCCACTTCTGAATATACACGTTTCTATTGGACTAATTCATATACGTTCTCCCTATAAAACATGTCGGCGTGTTGCACCTGCACCCTGAGTCAGCGATCTGACAGCTCCGACAGTGTGTCCTGTATATCAGGCTACTGTCTGGACTATTTACTGGAAGGACTCTATAGTAACAATACAAGCAGAGTGTCAGTATCACACGGGCCGACAGGCGAGGTTCCCTCTGGAGAGGATCCGCTGTTTGTTGCTAATCTACCTGCAGTTACACTATAGTAATGGGTGCTAGGTTGCCATGCCAACAGATAAATGGCGTCTGGTTGTTATCATAGGCGACCACTTTTTAACATGCTTTGTTCTCCATGCAGACCCTTCAGAATACATGGAAGCCATTTATCTATAAGCACATGTCACTCTTATAGCTCAGCGTTTCCTGTGCAGTGGAATTTGTAGGAATGTCATAAAGCCAATCCTTGTTTCTGGTTGGACCGGGCTTTGAAGTGCTCCCACTCACAGGAAGACACACCTCTGTGAGGACACACACTCTGCACACTTATGCCATTTCCTCTGATTTACAGTACACAGCCCAAATATGGGCATGTCCTGTCAGAGGTGTCGTACGGCTTGAATACACTTCCTGTCTGCCAGGTAGGGAAATATATGAATTATGACTTCATATGTAGATCTAGACTGCATTGTTTCAAGCAGCATGTGCTCCTAAACTAACTTTGGGAAGGTCTCAGATGCAGCAGATGATCCATGCATTTCAATCAAACTCTCTCCATTCCTTCCTTTCCACCATTACGGACCCTTTTTGTCTCCAAACGGGGAAAGGGATCTCAAGGGAGAGATGGTATGTCAACACTGTCACATTCTACAATATCTGAAGCATGGAACATGAAGATGATTTGAGAACCACCTGTGTCAAGTTTTTATAGTCTTTAATGTGTAATACACCTTGCGTAAAGATCAGGCGCCTATTCAAATGTTGACGGTTAATATTGTAGAAAGTCTTAAACATGATGTCATACGTAGTTGTGGCAATCAATTCTGATACTATTTGTTAACCAAATTTGATGCAAAATGTAACAATTTTCAAGAACTCCAAAAATGATTCACATTTAACACCAAGACCATGAGGAACAAACACCATATCAAATAAATACAATAAACATGTACGTGATTTGATATCATAAACCTTTGACAAGTAGCAAGCTTGTATTGTCCATATACCGAGGGATGCCATTGTTTCTCTGAATGCCCTTTTTACAATATGCAAAAATAAGAGATTGATATTACATGCTTAAAAGTGCATGGTATCGGCCCACACTGCATTGGGTTAGCATACATTCAGGATTCCAAGTTTCACATTAAAAGGCTTTATTGTCTTTTGGACAATAGTGACAGCATGGTTGATGGCAATGCAACTTTCCTCTAAAACTGCAACATACAATAGACTTAAGACATGGAAAGGATCAAAACATAAAGTACTGCGAGATACTAGTACAAGTGACACAATGGTGCAAGTAAAAATATAGAGAATAAGTCAACTATGTATTCCTGCATTTGCACCGATGTGTCCCTTGTAGGGCTGTCCCGAATACCATTTTTCGGACTCCGGATATTCGGTAGTAATCAGCAGTGACTATTCAGATATTCGGCCCACGTGGGGGGGTGCGTAGTAATCAGTAGCGAACCGCTTCAACACGTGTATTTCGGTTTATTCATTTTGTTATTCTACAGTATTGTAGTTTTATAGTTATTTGTTAAGGTATATAACCCAATTTGTGTTCTTTGAAATTGAAAAGGATATTGCATTGTGTTTGTTACTTTCGTTGCGTAGGTAATTTTGGAGAAACCAGCTCGAGTGAGCTAGAATTTGAAAATACACAACCGGAAAAAATCTGCCACATAGGCCGTCCAGTTACTTTAGCCAGGCCGGCTCAGATGATTGGTTGTGCTTTTTACAGCGCTACGGCTTCCACAGATAAACATTTTTTATATAATAATAGTCAAAGCATTTAATATATTCATTGCTATCGGGATATTAAGAGCATTCCATGGAATATAACAAAAAGTGTTTCTGAAATAAATTACATACCCCACCTTTACGTGTAATTTGGCTTGGCTTCCTATTTTGTATGGACATGCTTTTATTTTGAAGGAGAGTTAGCACTGTTGACAGGAAGTTGTTGTATCTATGGAAACAACGTGACAGAGATTAATGGAGAAAAAGTAATATCTACATATAAAGACGGAGAAGGTAAACAATAACGTTTATGGTTAAGTGTTAGCACCCCCCGAAGAGGCACAAGCTCTTACGTTGATATTGGAGTTTTCAATAAATTCCAATAAATTCAAAAAAACGAAATTGAAACCCGAATAGTACTCCAACGAACGAATATTCGGGTACAGCCCTAGTCCCTTGCACTACTTTCCTGCACTAAAAAGTACATGTCTGTGAAAGGGAGACTCATGGGTATCCATTGAACCTGCTTTTATCTTTAGGTGCAAGGTCAAGTGACCCCTGTACATATGGTCACGTTTTCCCCTGCCCATTATTTTACTTTGGAGCATGTTTGCCTTTTTCCCTACAAGCTAGCATCATATGCTTAGTCCCAATGGATACACTGAGCCTGGTTCAGATTCTGAAAGATGGTCAACCAAGGACTCCGGTTTACTAGAGGAGTAAGAGGGAAAGGCTCCAATTACAAATAAATCATTCATCATAACACATGCAAATTCAGCTGAGTGTGTGTGAGCAGGCCAGAGAAACAGTGTCACTTTGATGGATTCTTTAGCGGCCTTTCTGAGTCTATGGGACGTTTGCTGGCATCCCAAACAAAGGCCAGTATGTGTGCCTCCTCACTGAGGCCTAGTTGGGACTCTGGAGAAGAGCTGGACACCTGTGGCAGAGGGGCTCGCATCTACTGTGAGGAAGAAGCACCACCCCTTTTTGTCCCTGGGCCCCAAACTTTTTGTCCGAGGCCACACTGCGTCACTGTGTCTCCAACAAGCAACAACAGGTGTCCTACAGATACACAATCACCGCCTGTCTCAATGTCTGCTCCGTAAACATTAACTCGTATTTGACGCACATTAAAGAGCTCCAAGGCTTTGTCTGACGCTGAGTCTTTCGCTGTGTTCTGGTGCACGCTGGAACATGGCCTCACAATTTGTTCAGCTTCTTGTACAGTGGGTCCTTGTGCAGTTACCTCTCTGGGTAACAAACAGGCAATGTCCCTTCTGCACAGACTTCTCATTAAACAACGACACTTATCTGATTGTGTGGAACATTTATTTTCCCTTACCAGGAGCAGTCAGCCTCAGAATCTGCAAATCAGACATTTCATATTACCTCCATTTCGAAACGATGATTACATCTGTGCACACACATCCCGAGAGGTTGAAGACTTTTCCACAGTGGAGCTTTGTCTGCGTTTTTCCACTTTACCCTTGCAGCTTTCTGCGTATTTTGATGTATTGAATGTCTGTTACTTTAAACTAGAGCTGCATGATATATTATTTCAGCATCAACATTGCTATGTGTATATACAGTAGTATAGTATGAGTGGTGCATTTGAGCAATTCCTGTTCACTCCTTTCAAAGATAGATTTACACACGGCATCTATTGCACGCCTGTCCGTCCTGGGAGAGGGATCCCTCCTCTGCTGCTCTCCCTGAGGTTTCTCCCATGTTCCCTTTAAACTGTGCGTTTTCTCCGGAAGTGTTTCCTTGTACGATGTGAGGGTCTGAGGACAGAGGGTGTCGTATTGTCATACTGATATTCTGTACACACTGTGAAGACCACTGAGACAAATGTAACGTTTGTGATATTGGGCTATATAAATAAACATTGATTGATTGAAAGACAATGGTCTCAATTGGGCGGAGTCACGGGCACTGAGGATGTAAGACGTGTTTCTAATTTCATAAATCCTGCACAACTTTGGCCTTTTATTGTTGAAATGAAATAGAACATAAACTAAGGATTCGTCGTGACTTTTGTTAACCAAAACAACCAAAATGTCTTCTGCTCGCCAACAATCCGAAGCACAGAGAGGAGGCCGCAGCAAAACCTCGCCTTTGCCTGACCCGACTAACGCTACTCGAGGGGTGGCTGAAGCTAACGCACTCAACGCCAAACTTTTACAAAGTATGATGGACTCCCAGAAAGCCCACATTTTTGGCAAAATTGACTTTGTCTTCCAAAGAGTCAAAGACAATGGTCTGAAGACATTTTCACTTGTTCCACGACATAAAACATGTCACCGAACACCTCTCTTGTAGTTTCCAAAGCTTCTATCGTCATAAAAACAGCTGTTGCTAACAAGTGTCTAAATCAGACAACTAAACGTCATTGCGCCAAACATTATTCACCTTTAGATTAGCGACGGTGATACGCTGCCATGTGGGTGTGATGATTCTTATTTCCTGCAATGGTTTCTGAGTTCCAAAGGAAAAAGAACATTGCTTTTTGTTAAGGGAGCCCTTGCGATGCTAACCTCCGGGTTGGCCTACAAAAATACGTTGTCAATTCAACACTCTGTATTCTTAACACAATTTCAGGTAAGGCAACAAATATCTCAAAAGTGTCCTTCTACACTTGCTTCCTGCTTGATACAAGAGTAGAGGAGCAGTCTGAGTGATAGAACATGATGTCGTCTGATTTAGCGGTTCTTGGATACACACAGTGTGTTGCCCAGTGAGTGACATGCAGGCCCTACATGCACAGCAAATCCTTTTTTTAGCAATCCATCAAATCACCAAGGCACGATCTGCTGAAAATCGAAATGTGTCCAAATCAGCCAAGCCATTTTGAAACTATTGTCTGCAAAGGTTATAATTTAATGCTAATTGACGCAACTGATGCTAATTGTGCAAATTGCCCAACATATGCGTTTCCCCCCGTACTATACATTTCTATCATAAAACTTTGGGGTACTCAACATTTCCGGGTTCACAATCGGACTCTATGAGCTGGCAACTAGACTAACTTTAATGGTCATTTCCAAACATAATGTGCAGCTCCCAAACTACTGGTATGAAGTAGACGGGTGGACCCAGTGACCTCAGAGTTGACTAAGTTGTGATAGAGCATGAAGGGAGAGGAAGTAAAGGCAAAGGGAGGGAGGATGAGTAGGAGGCTACCATCAGTTGTGGGGGGCTGCAGAGGAAGTGGCCTCAGTGTGACCCACACAGCGAGCCTCTTCCTCCACCCCACATCTCTTTGAAACTGGGAGATGAACGGAGTGGCCGTGGTCGGAGGGAGGAGCAGCCATTCATGTGGCTTCTGATTAATAGTATCTCAGACCCCTTTGTGTGTGCACGTGTTTGTGTGTTTAGTGGTGGGGGGTTTGTAATTCAATCTGGCTGCCTGAGAGTCGGTCTGTCTCTGCTCTTGATGTATTTTACGTAGACTAATCATTTCAGCTTTCATGCTTTGCTGTCTTTAATGTCATGTGACAACACTCAATCTACTTAATTGATCTGACTTGCTTCGATTCGTGTCTTTAAATGATGCAAGATGGCTGACAGGATTCATACTTTCCCTTTCTTTCTCTGCCTCAGTAACATAGGTTTCAAAAGCAGAAGTACTTTTGACTACAATGGAATGATTGGTTATTCCTTTGCAACATGATGGAATATCTTGAATGACTTCAGGGTTCTTAAGGGGGATTTTGTTTGGATTGTTATGCTGTGATTGTGTTTTAGTATTTATGCTGTCATGCCCTCACCTTCTTAAAGGGGCAGTACACCAATTTATACATAGAGGCGAAGTCCCGCCCATCTACTTCCGACCCATGGGACTTTATTTAGGAAAAAGCATGTATTGAAGTCAATGGGGAGAGAAAGATCGTCTTTCGATCCCGTTGGAATTGTGCCACGAATTACACATATGATGTTTGTCAATCTTAACAAATAATTTCCATGTCAAAAAAGTCACAGTTTGTTGTAAAACTGTTGAAATATAAGACTATGAAAGATATGCAACTAGAAAGACTACAAATCCCAGAATCCCGGTCCCGCATGCTGGCTCTCACGGAACCGACTAACTCCCCTTGTGTGTATGTACAGCTCTCAACGTGCCCAGACTTGAAGAGATTTTCTCCTCTTTTAATACTTTTCACCTCATTCTGAAAGAAAGAAGTGAAATGTGCCAACGGGACGGCCGTCTTGGTGTGTGGTGCGAGACGGGAGATGTAGTTCATTGAGCGGTTTCACACAAAAAAAAGTGTTACTTCACAGTTTTACGACACATTTGTATTTTTTTGACTCGCAAAATTATCTTTTAAATTGACAAACATCATATGTGTAATTCGTGGCACAATTCAAACGGGGTCGAAAGATAATCTTTCTCTCCCCATTGACTTCAATACATAATTTTTCCAAAATAAGGTCCCATGGAGGTCCACCGGAAGGGGAGGGGCTTCGGCACTCTATTGAGTTCAGTTAACTCCCTGTTGTATATCGTCTTCCTTGAATTTCAAGTTTCTTTCCAGCTTCTTTTAAAGATAAAAAAACAACCCTAATGATGTCATCAGGTTATTTAAGCTTGGACTTGACACTTCATGTCCTACAAAACTGACTTTTAATTTACTGCCACCAGCATGTTTAAAAATGTGTACTTATCCCGAGTAATATGTCCACATCTACTTATACTCAAAGTGTGGTACAAAGAGTCAAGGTAACAGTTCTAAATTCCAAATTGAAAGCGTTCATGTATTTCTCCAACAGTTACCCCCTGGTTAACACTGATAGCTCTGTTAGCAACGCTAGCCATCTGAGCTGTGTAGAGGATCATATCAATCATAGATATACTCTGAATTTATAATGTAGCCCCTTTCCCTGGAGGTGTGAGAGAGTGGGCAGAAGGCTGGAAGTCATTTTCCTCAACTAGGAACTACAAGTCTGGATATCATTTAGATGCTTCAATTTTCACCTTTTTTTATTAAAGATTTTCAAATGTTAAAGGCTTTATTGTTGATTGCAGTTGTTGGTTATAAACATATGAAGTCCCAGGCTCAGTGCAGTATGCATAATATACTCTACACCAGTGCTTCTCTAACTTTTTTCAGTTGTGTACCCTTTGAAACATTTTCTCAGCCAAGTACCCCCTGACCGACCCCGAACATTTTTGATCGAAAAAGCCTATACAAATAATTCCAATATAGTGATGTTCCCTCAGTGTGTGATTTATTAACTCCTTCATGCATGCATTACAACAAATTAAGGATATTTTCATTTTATGCATGAAAAAAACCAACATAACAAAAAAATTTAAAAACTGATTTTTCCAAGGAGTTTTTCAACTGAAGTAATATCTGTTTAACAAACCAATGAACACAATTATATATTATGCAAAACTATAAAATACAATACAATACACACATTGAAATTTGACATGTGTTTTCTATTTAACTTATTGTACTAAGATTATTTTTGTAATCATGCATGGTATTTTTTTAATTAACTTTTCATAGTTATTTTTTTTTAATCTCACGTACCCCATGCAGTACCCCAATGTACCCCTAGGGGTCCGCGTACCCCCATTTGAGAATCACTGCTCTACACAATAGACTTACAACAAAAGAAAAGAAAAACTGTGCAAATGACACATTGGTGCAAGTCAATATATATATATTCATTTCAAACCTTTATTTAACCAGATTGGTCCCATTGAGATCATAGATCTCTTTTTCAAGGGAGACCTGCATATATATATATATGTTAAATAGAAAAGATAACACAGGATTATAAACAGATGTATGTGCTCTGAAGACACTTTACAGAGCTCAGATCAATTTCTGGTGGGTTTCCAAAATATATGAAAATCTAACACTGCTACGGGAAATCTTTTATTCGATCTTATACATTTGAGAAAATTAAACAATTGATCAATGAAGTCACAAAAGTGTCATTCTTTCTGCTCCTGGTTTTTAGTCCAGACCATTTCCCCGTCCGTCATAAAGTCAGTCACCTGGCCTTGTGAGGATTGAGAACGGATAATACCCATTCATTTGTCATTCATAGATATTAACATGCATATTACTGTTTTCAGCTGTGCTCAAATAATGTCATGAATGCTATGGTCACAGTGACTTTGGCCTTTTTCTTACTAGGCATCAGCACTTGTTCTGACACACTTCCCAACACTGCGTTCCTGTTTTACGAGTGTGTGTGTGTCTGCACGGGTTACTCCTCATGCAACTTGTCTCGGGTTATCACATGCGGTAATCTTATGCCTGTCATTCCTGTCCTTGTTTGGTTTGTTCAGAAATGTCCCTTCTTTTCTCGCAGATAAGGACGACCATTGGTTCCTGAACTAAACTGAGTCATTGCTTTAGTTACAGACCATTAGAACATGTGACTCGTTGTCAGTTCTCACCCACTCCCTGGGTGTTTTTAAGATTCTTTGAAGCTGTGTGTGGCTTGTTTAAGATATGAGGAAAGCAACACATGCTGTGCACTTTGTTTCTTGCAGACTCTTTATGACTCTGAAACTCTCGCCCTCTGTTCTTTCTCTTATCTAAGTTCAGTACAGAGAGGACACACAAGTAAGTGAAACTGCTCTGACTCAGGAAAAGAAAACGATACTTTCACTGACCCGGCTTGCCCCGTTGAACTCTGACCTTCAGGACAAAGGTCGGCAGTTTGTAGACAAATACATTTCACCCTCGTAAGCACGGCTTCCCAGATATCCAGGATTTATTGCAAACACTGACTAATGTCTCATGCAACAGGAGGCTCTGAAATGGGAATGCAGGTGCAGACTCCATGTCTTTTCCTGACACAAATGTCCGGTTCAACTATGCATGTATGGGTGGTGGCCATTGTTGCAATGCCAAAAGGCTGACAGCCTGTAATAACAAGAAGAAGAACATGTGATAAAATCATACAATAGTAGTAGGATAATGATGTTGAAAAACATGCACTAAGGAAGCACAGGAAAAATATGTTAACGAATGCTATGGCTGTAAGAAAATATCCAAACGCTGTTTTGAGTACATGCAAAGATTCAAGGCAGACAATGTTCAAATTATGGGTATTTTGGGTCAGAAATTGTGTTTGTTTTTTACACATTTAATCGCTTTCAGCAACATTTATTTTTCGTACAAGGTCCTTTAAAGCTCTCATGAGATAGCGGTGTTAGGGTGCGTTCACACCTAATAGTCGGCTTCTCTGGTGCGCACCAGACCACAGTTTGTTACATTGTTTCATTTCTCAGAAGGTTCGGTTTGTGTTCACATGGGCAAAACTCAAACGGACTATACACTATAACACAAGTCATGTGCACGGAAATGCTGTTCAACCATTGGTCAGACATTAAGGGGGTAAAAACGCAAATCCCGGCAATTTCTATCGGAGCCTCCGCCATGGAGCATCGGCACTTTCAGCAGGTTATTCTCATGCTGCTGTTAGTCTGGAGATCAACAGACACTAGCGGCCCGCGCATATGATTATATAATCAGACAACGTCCGTTAAAAAACATTATAACATAGGGAGAGACGTTCTGCAGTAAGGAGGAGGTTTCACCGACGACAGGTGTTCTTACTTTTATGTAGTTGACGGAGGATGTTTACTTTACACGACACTGTTCAACACTTCACTCTTTAACTAAACAACCGCGGATGTCTTGAAAGACTCTTTCGCTAAAGATTTTTGAAGACATCCGTGTTCTTGTGACACATAAATACTACGCTTCCTATGTTTTGGTGCGGACTGCGTTCACACCAGCAATGAACCGCTCCAGAGTTCGCAAGCAAGCGCTCCGAGACCACCTATTTTAGCGGACCAGAGTCCGGTTGTTTAGTTCACTTCAGAGGTCTCGGACTGCGTTCACACCGACCCAAATGAACCGCACCAAGCGGCTAAACGCACCAGGGTTCGATTCAACCGGACTATACAAGGCAGGTGTGAACGCACCCTTAAATCCAATTTGATTGCATCTTCAAATATCTTGTTTCTGCAATCCTCTGCAACCAACTGAAACATTGTGGGTGTTTCTCAATGTCGAGGAAAGCTGCTCCAGAGCCACTATTTCAAGGATACTACGTCATCGAGTCCCGCTGAAGGACTGTTCCAATGTCCAGGATACCTGGAATTCTACCGAGGCCGGCGTACTTCGTTGAGGGAAATTTCGAGGCTGCACATATGTATCCTCCGCGGTCTTAAAATCCCCACAATGCTTTGCGCACGGACCAATTTCCCAAATCTTTGGCAGAAATCGCGCTCCATTTCAGGCGGGGCCTCTCCTATGACGCACACCTGCACACCTGTTAGCCTGTTCCACCATTATTCGTTTTCCGAGGCTAGGAAGGATTTTTGCCTCGCTTCTGAAGCAACTGACTCGGAGGGACATGTGCTACCAAGGAAGCGTCCTCGACATTGAGAAACACCCACTGTATTTCTTTCACCCTGACAAAGAGAAGCAGCAAATACTCACTTCTGAGAAGCTGGAACGTGCACAGTAGCTTCAAACTGTCAATGCCATCCATTTGATTGATTTACTAACTTTACTTACATCAAGTCCAACGTGTTGGAGCGCTAGCCAATAGAAGCGTGAGTGTGACACTATGTTACAGAAGTAAACATGGGACAACAATGGAGACGTTTCAGGCAGGGGGGGGGGGGGGAGTGTGTGGGTGATAAACTCCCTCTGTAGGGAACACAGGGATTGTAGCAGTTGAAGACAATAAACATGCACAGAAACCTGTATAACACACTACAGGAAAGCCTTATATATATTCTGCCTTTTGGATTTGTCTTTTCCTGTAGTATTTTATATAGGTTTCTGAGCATTAAAGCTTTAGACATGTCACAGTAGAGACACTACATGCTGATATGAAGATGAACATCAGCAGGTGTCCTCTTAATACCGTCTCTTCACTTTAGCCTTGCAGTAGGAGCCCACTAATAGGATCTAATCTATTGATTCCAGAAGGAGCGTAATCACAAGACAAACACCATCATTATCTTCAATTTACCGCTACTAGCTTTTAACAATAACGTGTGTTTCCCTCAATATCATAAAAGCTTCATGCAAATCTGTACACATGGACTTTACACTCTGTCACACACATGCATAATATGTTGTCCCACTTGAATACCCCCATATCCCCCTGTGACTAATCTCATGTCCTCTTCACTTGAACAGCAAACTCTCCTTTACAGCCTGTGCTCTGCTTTGTAATCAGCTGTTTGCCCATTATCACTAATTCCACACTGTTGTTGAACCCTTCGTGCTGCTATCTGACGGACAGCCGGCTTCACCACAGACTCTGGCCTGCCCTGCTCCACCTTCCCTGCAGCAGTGACATGCAGCCCAGGGGTGGAGGCTGGAAAGACTGCATGCGTTTGTTTATTGTTCCATATAGGCAGGGCGGTGTCGGAGATCCATTGTGTGGCATCTCCCTGCCTTCGTCATGAATAGCAGCTTTCAGACGCTGAGGCGAGCGAAAGAGCTCACCATAGCTGTACGTTTTACTCCGGCAGCCTTTTGGCATGGGTCCAACTGCAACATACACACAGCTGCATAGTTTCTCCATCTCACACACTCTTATCTCAGTCACAAGTCTTTTCTCCAGCCCTCTGCCCCTCCATTCATTCCTGCCCTGCATCCATTTCCAGCAAGCTCACTCGACTCGCACTGAGCTTTCTTTTGTGCAGTTTTTTTTGACAACAATGCTGTTTGTTTTCCGAGGGCAGAGCAGAGAGAAGCCGTGTCTCCTGCATGTCAGCCTCTGTGCGTCTGCAGTGACGTCTGAAGGGCATTATCTGCCAAAGGCCACTGTTTGTTTTGGGCTGCTCCGGGCTTGATAATGGCTCATTACTGGGGGACCACAGTCCCATGGGCATCGTAGTGGAAACTGATCATCTGGATGACGGCCAGCTGTCAGTTTAGTAGCACGTTGCGACTGCAGGAGTCCGTTTCAGCTGAATCTGCTCCACTGTAGCCAGAGACAACACAGACCTGTTGGCTATTTGTAGTGCTAATGATATCACTGGCTGCCCGTTGTGTCGTGCTGTTCTGCTGCTCCCAGGCGTGTGTAAAGTTAGGTCCAAGTGTTCACACTTCTACATCACAGGCTCATTACCTCCGGACCCTCCCCTGGGAGGAATGCTAGGAGTTCTGTTTACGGTTGCATTGAAACATATTTGTCATTGTTGTCAGTTTCGTTCTGTCTGCGTGCCTGTTGCAGTTTCTCCTCGTCTTTTATTGAAACAATCTCTGGCATTATATAAGTGTGAAGTGCACATTTAAACCTCACCATCTTCATTACACTAATCATTTGTTACTATTCTAGGGGGGGACAAAAAACGGCATGGTATTGCAACATCAGTTATCAGTATATATAATGAAAAATGTCCACTTTAATTCAAATAGTCTGGTTCATGCAACATTATTGACATTATGACGCATGTTATTTTGCGATACTGTTGGTCAGTTGCTTAACAAACCCATGTGGCTGCACTAAAGATGATTGAGATGTGAAGGGCAGGCAGAAATAAATATGCTGATAATATTTTATTCTGGCGTCACTCTGTTGAGATAGAAGTTTTATGCACAAGGTCACTGGCAGAACAGGAGTGGTAGGCCGTCGTAGTGCCTGCACGAATCCTTACTGTAGCGGTTCCAGACCTTTTTCTGCAGGCCTCCTCTTTAGTAAATACAAATGTTTTTGTTCGGTAGTTACTACATAAATGCATTTCAGCTTGTGACATCTAAAGCTGCATTCAAGGTAGGGCTGAACGATTAATCGATTTTAAATCGAAATCGCGATTTTAAATGATGCGATTATTAAATCGCAAAGCCAGCGATTTATTTGTAAACTTTTTTTCTTTTCTTTTTTTCTTTTGAAAAATGTTTTCTTCTTGTGTGTCAGTCATCCACACTAATCAGAAGTGCTGTGCTCCACATGTACCAGCCATTGTTAACCAATCAGAAGTTGCCCATGATAGAAGGTGATTAGGGCTGCACGATATTGGAAAAAACTGACATTGCGATTTTTTTACCCCCTACGATATATATTGCGATATGAAAACATACAGGAATTGAAGAAAAGACAGTTTCTTTTTCCGCAAACCATCCTTTCTTGAACTTTAATGCTATACAATTTTTTAACTATATTTAACCGGATGAAGTATTTTAGTCACGGACGTCTGGTTCTTAAGTTATCAGAGCAACAAGCTGAGCTAGCTCGGTTAGCCGCGCCGAACTGCCCTGGAGAAACACAGGAAACTACTTTATTCAGTGTTTTTACCTTTAATCTCCGTCCGTTTGCTTTGGAGATCTGATTGTGATTGGTGGTTTGCTGTGCATGCAGAGCCTGCATGTCCCTCACTCAAGTACCCCTGACATGAGAGTTTTCCTTTTGTAGCAAGCAGCAAAAATAATTGTAACATGACATGTTTGAGTTAATTTGCCTACTTAATAAGTCCTAAAAAAATCGCACGTCCATGCGATGTGAATATCGCGCATGCGCATATCGCGATTATCGTCACGACACGATATATATCGTGCAGCCCTAAGACAGATTGATCCAATCACCTGCCAAGTATTTTTGAAAGTGCCTGCCCTTTCCAAATGGCTTCCAATGGAGCTTTAGATGGTCTGGTGAAACAAAGCATCTGAGTCAGGTTAGCAATGCTCCATCACGTGTTTCTATCACAGGGTGAATCTTAAACTGAAACTTGACTTTAAAGCAACCCAACGGAAGTTTCATGTAAGTTTAGTTCTTTCACTCGTAGCTCGGGCTGCGGGGGCGCTAGAGACGGGAGCACGTTGATACGACCTTCCTAGCCGGAGATATGGTCGCATTTTACAATAAACATCCGTTGGGTCGCTTAGAAACAAATATCGCAAATCGAATCGCAATATCTGTCAGAAAAATCGCAATTACATTATTTCCCCAAATCGTGCATCCCTAGTGCATCGTCGTTGTGTTTCTACCAAGAGAGCGATGCCTACCAAGAGAGCGATGCCTAAATATTTTCTCTGCAAGCATTCTTGTCTCTCCCTTTTTCCCCATTAGGGATGAATAAAGCATATCTAACCCGAACTCTTGGTTAGGGGACCTACACTAATATTCTACAATTGGTTTTGTAGGAAAGGGAGTTGGGTAAATATGATTTTAATATTGAGTTTCAGCCTCACATACTGTACACTTTTCAAGATTCAGTCTCGGTGCACCCAGACTGACCCCCCTCCCCCCCTCCCACTCTACACCTGCTGCAGGTACCCATTACACCTTCACTACACTAACACTACCCCCATAACATGAAATCACACTGCTGCCACATTAAGGATTAAGGACACAACTGATCATTTGCCTTCTCAGCTAACGGCTAACAGTTTAGCTGACAGTGCTAGCTTAAAATGCCTTACGGCCCGTCCACACAGCGGCGTGCGTTGAAGCTTCCAACGCTTCTGCCCATTCACTTTGAATGAGGTGACGTCACTTTTAGCCGAACTGCATCGTGGGAAGCGACGCGGAGCGTAGCTGGCGTAGCTCGCTGCAAAAGTTGAGCAATGTTCAACTTTTGACGCCTCGGCAGAAGCGTCAGCCAATCGAATCATATGCCAGTACAAGCTCTAGCCAATCAAACCGCTGCTTGTGTGTCAGGGGCGGGAGATTCATGTGATTGGTTGTTGGTCGAGTGTCAGACACGCCCGCCGGCAAGCGTCAACGCACGCCGCTGTGTGGACGGGCCGTTACTCAGCAGTTCTGGAGAAATGTATCAGCCCTGGCTCTGGAGTGTGGAGAGAGATAAAAAAAAAAAGTCAAGGATATGTTTTAGGCTGTTGTGTAACTGGTGCGAAAATAAGCCGATAATTTCTCTGCATAAGCAAGTGAGGGTCAATGTATATCCATCCATAATAAAGTCATTAGATCAGGACAGGGATAGTGGACTGGCATGTAGGGAATCTCTGCAGGCCCCACTGTTTCATGCATCATGTAGTAAATATCCTCCACCACTAGGGCTGCTCCATTATGGCAAAAATCATAATCTCGATTATTTGGGTCAATAATTGATATCACGATTATTAAAAACGGTTATCCATTTACTTTGAAAACATCCATTTATTGAAAAAAAAAAATGTGAACAGTATGTTGTTAACAGTTGATTACCCTGAACTTTAAGTATTAATTCAACTGAATAACCACCAACATTTTTTTTTAGAAAAAAAGATTAATCGTTTTATTTCGATTATGTTGTTTTCATAATCGTTGCAAGCCAAAATCGTAATTGCGATTAAAATATGATTAATTGAGCAGCCCTATCCACAACAGACTGTGACCTTAACCCATTTTTATTCCCTACACATACATACATTTAAGACTAGGAAAATAATCTTATGAATATAAAAATATATATAAAAGATGTCAACTAAAATGTACAAGCTACTAAAAAGAGCTTACGGTAGCAGTTGTTAACTAAAGATATGAAAGCTTGACTACAAAGCTACCTACTCTAAAAATGCATTTAATTTTCACCATTATTTTTACTTGGGTCATATATCGGTGTTTAGTATGTTACATATTTTGAAACAAATATTTAGAGTCTAAATATTTCATCAGTCTAAATGTCAATGTTTGGGTACAATTAGGTAGTTAGACAGTTGAATGTAATGTAGTGCATTTACTAGGGATGCCAGCGATTATTCGATTATTCGAATATTCGTTACAGTCTCCATAATCGAATATTATTTTTAAAAATCGATTTTTTTTATATATTTTTTTTTTATTATTTATATATTTTTTTTTATTATTTATGTATTTTTTTTTTTTTCTGGCTTAGTTTCAACCAAAATATATATAAATATATATATGCTAATAATAGTAATAGTATTAATAATTGTAAATGGCCATTGGTCACACCACCAGTTTGTTTTACTGTAAACTTGGAGGAAGCCTGCGTGCAGAGCAGACTGCTGCTGCAGCACGCTACACACCGACCCCGCCCCCACCCCCCCTCTCCCTCACATGTGCGACTAAAGATGAACAAAGCGGCAGCCGGCAGGTAAAAAGAGTTCCTCCTTGTGGAACTACTTCGAACATACAAGTCCAAAGGAAGTTAAATGCAAGCTCTGCGAAAAGACGTTGGTCTATCACAACTCAACCTCAACAATGCGTTCGCATTTGAGTGCGAAGCACGCCAAAGAGGTTACAGAGAAAGACGCAGCACAGCTGGCCATTACCAACTTCACTTCAAGGCCACGTCGTTGTGATGACATGCTTGTTTGTTGTTTGTACTGTTAAACATGTTCTAGTAAAGAAAACAACGGAATTCCTTTTGTCTCATTTTTTTTTTTTTTTTTTTCACGGGGGGGGGTCGAATAATCGATTATTATTCGCCAGGGCTGCCGAATAATCGATTTTGATCATGGTCAGTTTCTGGCAACCCTAGCATTTACCCGAGTACAATTATGAGCTACTTGAACTGACTATTTCTATGTTATGCTAATTTATACTTCTACTGCACTACATTTATGTGACAGCTTAAGTAGCTATATAATCAGATACAAAATATATACAGCTACAAATAAACCATTGAAATATAATTATAGCCAGCAGAACTTTATAAAGTCATTTAAATGAATAAGCTCCACCTTCACCAACTGAGATAGACACAACGATGCACATCATAATCTAGTCATTTCATATGTTTAGGGTTTTCTTTAGTAAATACGTGTGTCTGTATAATGCATGAGCTCTCTCAAATTGGAGATGTGTTCGTAATATGTATTGTGAAGGCATTCTTTTGAGTGTTTGGGATAGCTTGGATAGCTTATCCCGGTGTCTTATTTCACACGTCTCCATTATGTATATTAAGGGGCCATATTATGCTTTGTTGTACATGTCAATGGTCTGCAAAGGCTCAAATCCCTTTCCCTCCCACACACATGCACCTGAACATGTCCTCTAACGGTTTGGTAATCAAAATGAATTGAAGTCTAAATAAGGCATGATTAGTCCAGTAGACAAAGTGTGAGTTGTGCTATCGTAGTGGAGCCTAAACAGAGGTACCCGGCTAGAGGTTGTTTTCCTCCATGTGAACTCTCCTCTGCGTAATCTTTCCATACTGCAGCAGCGTGTTACTTCCCCCTGTTATCACGGCTATCTGTCATTATGTCAGGCAGCATAGTCCCTGACACACACTCTGCTCCCCTTCACCAACAGCCATGTTCACACTACCCCGCTGGTAGTATCATCATGTTTAAGAACACTGATTAGCTTCCTTAGCTTGCTAGCACTACCTTATCTAACTTGACATGCACCTTTTTGTAATATCTTTTGAATTGAGTTAATAACAAACAGTGTTGTAATTCCGCAGCACCGACTCCCGTCTAGTCTGTGCTTGGAACAAGGGATCATTCAGAGTGTATTTGGACAGGAATGAGCCTCGAGTAATTGCGCATGAATTTAGGATTTAGGAGCCCTGCAGGAATGAGTCCAGTCTCGTCTTCTGTCTAGACACTGAGTGACTGTTGGTGTCTTTATCCTGTCGAGCCGCACAACTTACAGGATTGTGCACTTGATCAGATTCTGAGAAGCTACTGTATGAGGCTTTGAGTCCAACTGAAGGGTTTTCATGGCGATGCAGGGAAACAGTGTGGTGCTATGTGCAACGCCACATGTTTAATCATAGACAGTTTTCCATTAACCTTTGCAGAATCCTGCAGCTTTTCCTGGAAAGCTCTGTTTACACAAGAATAATGGACACCCTTCAGCCAATCATAACCCGGCAGCCCTGCATAGAGGGCACTGTATTTCCCTGAGTCTTCTTTGTGCTGAGTGTGCACCCGCTGGCCAGGGTGGGGACATGTCCGCCGCAACGTATCTCAGCAGCCATTCCTGCTGCAGCTCCATGGCACGTCATCGTCCCCCTGAAATCTCACCATCTACATTTCTGCTTCGCTCAGATGTGCTGTCTCGGGGCCTTTTTCACAATGTGGAATGATCTTGAACACCCAAAGCAGGTGTTGTTCTTGGCTGAAGTGGAAGAGTTGACAAAAGCAAAAGGCAATGGCAAAAATATTAAGCAGAAGATTTATGACAAAATCTCTGACTTGAACATCAATGGAAACATATTTGGTGACCTCACATTAATACACGAACACACAAATACACCTTTAGTTTGAGGTTCCCCGGTGGGCTTTTAGTTTGTCTGGTTCCTCCCTCTTATTGTGCAATGCTATTACAGTTTTGCATCTGGACACTTAGCCTCAGCTATCTCCATCAACCAACTCCTCATAATCCACCAGGAGATGGAAACACACATTTAACAGGCCCTATTCTTCTTTTGCGGGTTTCCCTTTCCTGTAGTCAGTGTCCTATAGGGTTTAGTGCATGAAGATGGTCTGCAAAGGCTATAATCCCCCCCCCACCTGAAACGCCTCTGTTGGACTTCTTTATTAACCGTAACATAGTGACATCACTATGTAACACTCACACTTCTATGTGCTAGTGCTCCAATCACAACAGAGCCGGCCAGCTAACCAATCACAGCAGACTGGGCTCTGGTTTCAGACGGAGGGTGAAAAGAGGTGCTGCATAGGGCTGAACGATTCATCGATTTTAAATCGAAATCGCGATTTTAAATGATGCGATTATCAAATTGCAAAGCCAGCGATTTATAAATATATAGATATAGAAGGTGATAGACAGATTGATCCAATCACCTGCCAAGTGCTTTTGAAAGTGCCTGCCCTTTCCAAATGGCTTCCAATGGAGCTTTCCTAGATGCTCTGGTGAAACAAAGCATCTGGGTCAGGTTAGCAATGCTCCATCACATGTTTCTATCACAGGGTGAATCTTAAACTGAAGCTCGACTTTAAAGCAACCCAACGGAAGTTTCATGTAAGTTTAGTTCTTTCACTCGTAGATCGGGCTGCGGGGGTGCTAGAGACGGGAGCACGTTGATACGACCTTCCTAGCCGGAGATATGGCCGCATTTTACAATAAACCTCCGTTGGGTCGCTTAAAAACAAATATCGCAAATCGAATCGCAATATTTGTCAGAAAAATCGCAATTACATTATTTCCCAAAATCGTGCATCCCTAGTGCTGCGGCACAGGCAGTATGAGAAGAATAAAGAGCTTTCTGAACATTAAAGCATGCAGACGTGTCCCAGTAGAGGCACTACATGCTGATAGGAACCTGAACATGAGCAGAATAGCACCTTTATTTTATATGGATCAAAAAAGCTACAGCAAGCAAATATTTGATTTTGTTCTTTTCTTGTTTGAACAACTGCAAAGGTAAATCAATTATCCTAAGAGTAGCTGTTAGCTACGTCCTTTTGGATTTTGCCTTTTTGATCAGCTGTTTTCTCTCCACTTTAAACGGCACATGACTCATGACGCCCTCTTCGGGGTCTCCTGTCTCTATGGGTTGTGTTTGTCCTACTAAACAAATCATTGGCATATTTTCAATGTCAACTCCATGATAGTTTCTGCCTCAGCACGAGAATAACCCACCCTGTGCTTAGACTAGACGTGTCCTTGTTTCTGATGTCTGGTTCTCACCCCATCTCCTCCTTGCCTCACCTCACCCGTTCTACAATCCCACTGTACTCAGCAGCAGGACTGATGACTGCAGTATTATTCAGTTTGATAAGGCGCAGCGTCACCAAGTGAGAACAGGCCAGTGTTTATAGTAAAGCGGTGGGGGGGGCATTAGCTCTGACCTCATTTGCTCGGCAGAAACTCCAGCACAGGGTCATGTTTTAGGTGTGGCAAAAGAGACGTTTTTATTCAGCTGGAAAAGTGCTGACTGACGGAGGAGAGAATGAGAAGGCTCTACTTTTAGCTTGCAGACTGGGAAAAAAGGGAGGGGTGTACATGAGAGAAATGACGTGTGTGTGTGTGTGTGTGTGTGTGTGTGTGTGTGTGTGTGTGTGTGTGTGTGTGTGTGTGTGTGTGTGTGTGTGTGTGTGTGTGTGTGTGTGTGTGTGTGTGTGTGTGTGTGTGTGTGTGTGTGTGTGTGTGTGTGTGTGTGTGTGTGTGTGTGTGTTGGTGTGGGTACACAAGGGAAACAAGCCAATATACCGGCTTATGGCTGCGGCCCAAAGCTTTGAACACTCTTTGTTGAAAGCAGCAGACATCTGTCTAGACTCCAAATATCGTCTTTCCAAGATCCCCTGTTCCTCCGACGCCAGGCGGGAGAGGGTTGAGGGAGTGTTTACATCATCACCACAAGTGTTACTGCCAATAAAATGGCAACTTTGATTGGTATTCAAGCAGAAAAGGAAATAAAGTTCTCATGCACAATCATTTCAATCTGCAGTCTGTGCAGAAGCAGACTGCTTTCAGTCTGAAATGAGAGCAGCGCTTTAAGGCTGCACATTGAAACTGCAGGGGTGAGCGCTACAACCATTAGCAGAATATTACACTTCAACAATGAAGTAAGGTCAAATCATTTGATAAAGGCTCAAGATGCTTGCAAAATAGAATGCTAAGTGCACATCCTAACGGCCAACAATTGGACGTCTTCATCATCTCAGGACTTATATTTGTATATTGTTGTTCTTTAATAGTTTATGAGCACTGTGAAAAGCACTATATAATATCATGAATCATTGATAATCTCACCTTAAATAATCAATTAATTTAGAAAACAATCTCCAGATGTAGTCAATAATGAAACGGATCCTAACGGCCCTATAGTGTAATGGGAACAATAGGCGCTTTCACACCAAGTACTTTTCCCAGGAATAGTTCCGGAACTCTTTAGTTCCGGAACTATCTAGTACAGGGGTGCCCACACTTTTTGGGCCGGTGGGCTACTTTTGAAATGACCAGCTCACCGAGGTCTACCAACCAAAAATAAAATCCCAAATTGCAAGGAGCTGAATAACACGTGTTATGTATACATGGGATAACTACAACAACGTTATTTGGGTTCTTGAACAGAAACAAATACATGAATACATAAAACTAAAGTGGCATGTTAACCTCTCTCTATTTCTCTCTCTCTCTGTTAAGAAACACATAACAAGCAGGCTAAGAAACCACTCTCCATGTCCTGAAATCTTAAACACAAATATAAGTACAAGGAATACAATAAACGAGTAGAACAGTCAATTTAGACACCAGACTCAAATGGGTCCTATGAACAGTCTCTCAAAGTTATAATGAAATAGGCATATTCTCTCTTTCTCTCTCCGTTTTTTTGTTTTGTTTGCGGAGGGATCTAGATCGGCATGAAGGCACATTATGCAATCTGCAATGTGCACATTATCCCGCTTATTACACATGGCCACATTCTCAACAAAGTAACGACATGACTCCCAATATTAATTGAAATGCTTTTATGGATTTAGAAAATGATTTTATTGATTTAAAAAATAGTTTTATGTATTGATTTAAATTGACATGCATCCGCTAAGAAAAGTAGTCCGTTGTTACTGTTTGAACTAACGTAACAAAGGCAGGAACTGCTTCGATAGTGTTTTTGAGGAGCTTTTTTATTACAGATTTGAAAACATCGTTGCTTGCACAATGTGCACAAAGTAGCACAATTGCTGCAGCCTAGCAGCTGATCTCAAAGCACGCTCCCCTCTCCTGCAGGGGGGCGTGGTCAGCTGCAGCTCACAGAATCAGCCCCCTGCAAAAACAGCGCTGGAAAGAGCAAATAGAGCGAAATGAGGCATGGCATTTGATTTAATTATAAAAGGTATAATATGTGGTAAACTGAAGAGCCCTTTGGGAGCCGAAAGAGCCGGCTCTTCTTGGTGAGCCGAGCCAAATGATCCGGCTCACCAAGAAGAGCCGGAATTCCCATCACTACCCGGCACTTGACTGATGTTATATCGCTTTGCATTCTGGGTTAACAGATTGGAAAGCGATAGGTCGTGAATTAAGTGGCAGGGAGGACAAGGGAGGAGGGATCAAAACCTGTTTTGTCTATTTTAACGGAGCTTGATTTTTTTATTTTTTATTGAATGACTCGCGGTCTACCAGCATTGCCCCCGCGGGCGACCGGTCGCCCGCGGTCGACGTACTGGGCACCTCTGATCTAGTAGATCGCTTTCACACCGGAATAAGTCCCTGAGGGAGGATTACGCAAATGAAGCCGCTGACGTCACTTCTTCTTCTTTGGGTTTACTGGCAGGCCGCAAACAACTTCACGCCGTATTCTTCCGCCCGAAGTCCCGGGTAAATCGTCAGAAGCACCGACACCTCCTCATCACTCCACCGCTCCCACGTTTTATTTTGTGTTGCCATAAGTTAGTCTCTCTCCGTTGGTGGGCTAATGCTAATAATGCTAATGCGAGCAAATAAAATGGCGGCTTCACAAAACTTTTCGGAGTTTTACGGGGTGTGGTTTGCAATTCGCCCAGCCAATCAGAAATTGGAACCTTTTCCTCCCCAGGAAAGTACCACCTCTCTAGCAGGGACTGAAAAGGGGTGAAAAGGTTCCCGAAAAAAAGTTCTAGTTCCAGATCTTTTTGGTGTGAACGCAAAATCCCAGGAACTATTCCTGGGAAAAGTACTCCGGTGTGAAAGCGCCTAATATGCTCCCAATGACTCCACATGCACGTTCCAAATAGGACGATACTCAAGATGATCCTGACCATAATAATAGCATCATATTCCAATATCAATTATCCGTACAACTTGCTTAAAAATCATAAAATTGCTCTAAATCATTCAGGAATCAAAGATATTCATATTGCATCACAAAAAATATGTATTTATATTCTAAGTGAACAGTCCTTTTCTTTGAATCTTTTAAAAATAATAATATTATTATATTATATTGTTGATACTTGAAGAAAATTAGGCTGATAATATTTCTTTACTTTATCTTTATTATTCTGAAATATTATATTATCCATTTTGCATAAGGAGTACTTGATTAGTAGTAATTTTTGTATTTTAAGTCTTAGTATTTGTACTTTTTATTAGTTAAAGAATCGGAGTACTTCTAACACTGATTGTTCTGTTTTTGCGTATGCATTAGAACAGTGGTTCCCAAACGGTGTGCCGCGGCACACTGGTGTGCCGTGAGGCAAGTCCGGGTGTGCCGTGGAATTTTGTGACAACCATACCTTATTATTGCAATATACAACTACACAAAAATAAAAAATTAATTAATTTACTATATCAGTACTTTGTAGGTTTATATGTACGTAATCTGCGCGACTTGCGCGTCCACATCTCCACGTGCAGTGCTGCATACACTTGGCTGAGTCAGCGATAACTCTCGAGGGGTGGAGGTATGCCCATTATTTTGAGTTCGTCCGAAGAATAGACAGGAATGTGACGGTGAGGTGCAAACTGTGTCCAGGCCAGAAGCTGTTATCCACTGCTGTAAACACCACGTCAAACCTCAACAAGCACCTGCAACGAACACATGCTAAGGTGGAGCTACCGCACACGCTATTTGTTGTTTGTTTATATCACAGTCTGTTCTTCTTCTCTGTCTTCCGGTTGTTGCCTGTTTTGAATGACGAATACACACTACCGCCACCTGCTGGTAAGGAGAGTTATTGCCACTCACGCATGCGCAGTTCGTACGTGCTCGGCTGTCTTTGCGGTGTCTGGTTCCAGTGCAACACATGGCCAACACGCAGGAGAACACGCCGACGCAACAGAGTGAGCAGAGATAGACTGCACAAAATATACAGATAGCAGGAGACAGAGAACAGCCACGGTCAGATAGGAAAATATTCAGGATCTGGATCAGTCTTATGCGAAATGGAAACTGAACTAAAGAGAACATTTGAAACTTTAGCAGTCTGCGTGATCTGCTTGCAGGGAGGGGCGGGCCGGCCCTGCGAGTAAAGTAACGAGTAAAGTAACGAGTTACTTTATGTAGAGAGTAACGAAGTAGTGTAATATATTACTTTTTTTACTTTTTTAAAGTAATATGTAATATATTACTTTTTTTTAGTAACGACCCCATCTCTGCTGAAATGTTACATTTATAATTTGTAGTTCAGGACCATGGACAATGCAGCTTCCTTGCATTGACAGTTCTCTGTGCTGAATGTCCTTTGTCTCATGTTTAATGTTGTGACCTGTCTGGTTTAAATGAGTGTGTTGCTGCTTTGATGAAGCCTAATTTGATAACGTTTCAAATTAATTTCTGAAATATTTCGTTAATAAATATTTCATGAGTAATATAGTTGTCTTTGTCACATTTTATTTGGCATTAGTAAATAATTATGCACATTTACAGATATTTTACATGATATGAGTGATAACACGTGTTATAAGGGCTATTTTGCACAATAGGTGTGCCTTGAGATTTTTACTTGTCCTTTGGTGTGCCTTGGGCACAAACAGTTTGGGAACCACTGCATTAGAATCCTATATCTGACCTCCCATCCTTACCCACAGCACGTTGACATGTCGGAGGGGTGTGTACTGCACACCAGAGGTCGCGTTAACCAAATGTTTTGCGGCTATGACGGATTTCTTTTTAACAATGACGGAAAAATCTGAAAGCCGCCCGTTAGAACAAACTCAGAACAGCGCCACAGTTTCCCCGCAGCGAGGCTCCGGAGTTATGCCGTGTTATGCATGCCCGCCCAAAAGGAAATGATACCGTTTCCAAACCTAACTTTGCCGAACAGATAATTTAAATGTCTGTGAGTATTTGCTTTACGCTGTGCGCGCTCCCGCGAGGTGCAGTGGACATGCATAACACGGCGCCTGTTGACAGTTCACGAGCGTCCCCCGGCAGAGCTGTGTACAGGCCGACCGACGCTCCTCTGCACCCTGTAGTTACCCATAACACCTTTCTCAGATCTGAAGGGACCTTTAAGTCAATCCTCACAGAGGTTCAATATCATCCCCAGTCTATATAACCCAAGCCCTCTCCAATGCAGTGAACCTAACGAAGCTTAAAGCTCAACATATTGCATTGATACTCAGATATCTGTTAGTATTGCTCCTTTAGGACTGAGGTTGCTCTCTGTGTGCTCACCAGCCGCTAAAGAGAGGGGGAAGAGGGCCGGCTTGTTATTCCGAGGTGACTAAATGGAAGGCTTTGGATGTGTTCTTTACCTCTCATCGCCTCCTGCCATGTCTGAGTGCAGCCGGCAAAACTGAAGCCCTAAAGTAGTTTATTTCCTGCGGTGATCATTTATTACAAAAGCTGCTCCAGTGTGAGAGCCTCAGATGCTCTGAGCGGACCACACACACTGTTAGCTCACAGGACAGACCCTCCTAGCCTCGCTAGCTGTCCTTTGTGTTCTGCAGCGGCACATTTAAGAAATCACACACACACACACACACACACACACACACACACACACACACACACACACACACACACACACACACACACACACACACACACACACACACACACACACACACACACACACACACACACACACACCGTTCTTCATCTCTGGGTGTTGGTGTTAATGGCACTGAGTCATACAGGCTCCCTGTTCTTAGCACTTTGAACGCCGTGCTAATGAATCACATGTGTGCGGGTACGTTTGTGTGTAAGGTAGACCATGGGGGATGTGCTGCTCTGTGCAGTAGGTGGTCTGTGTGTGTGTGTGTGTGTGTGTGTGTGTGTGTGTGTGTGTGTGTGTGTGTGTGTGTGTGTGTGTGTGTGTGTGTGTGTGTGTGTGTGTGTGTGTGTGTGTGTGTGTGTGTGTGTGTGTGTGTGTGTGTGTGTGTGTGTGTGTGTGAGAGATAGTGTAGGCTGTAAAAGGTGGTGGTCTTTTTCTGTTCTATGGAGGTAACGTTTTAGCAAGGCTCCTTTACGAACATCGTGGTGCTTTATGCCACACACACACACACACACACACACACACACACACACACACACACACACACACACACACACACACACACACACGGTGCCCTCCCATAGAGTCAGTGGTGCTGCTGGCATCACTTCACAGGCTGCACGGCTCTCGAGGTGCCTCGGTGGGGATGGTTGCCTGCAGGAATCACTCCTCTGTGCCGCTGGGATTTAAATGCCTCTTCCTGATTTAGCTTCTCCACATGCTGGTTATAAATAAAATGTTGGCGCCAGGAGACTATAAATTATATTTCACAGTCATTTCAAGCTGTGAATGGTTATTTTTCATCTGGAAGCTACTTCACAGCCTTGTTAGCTTGTTGATGCACGATGATATCGGCACGTCAAAATGGCAAGTGTTGCCACGGTGAATATGCGAAAGTTGACGGTGTCTCTTGAAGTCATTTTCCTTTGCCTCGTTAATGCGTGCATATTATAAAGCATTGTATTTTATTTCTGCATATGCAAGTGGGCCATCAAATAATTGTAGTCAATTCTATTCCTTTCACTGTAGAAAGAGATTTGGTCATCTCCATCAGTGTTTCTCAAACTTCTCATACCAAGGACCACTCAACCAATAAAAAACACTCACGGACCACCTGACTCCACAGATAACCCACAACACATCGTTTTAGAACAAATGACAAATCGCCTGAAAATGGTACAAACAGGTGGCAACATGTGTGACGAAGGTGTTGCCCTGGGCGATATCATGCAATAGAAAGAAATTTAAGCTCACTCCATTGCGGCGATAATCCCGCGAGAGTGCGAAAAATGTACATTTATTTATTTCAAATGTGAAATGTTACCAATATACTCACGGACCACACTTTGAGGAGCACTGATCTACTCTAGGTTAATCTCTAAGTTAAACAAATAGAGAGGCGAAGTCCCGGCCATCTGCTTCCGACCCATGGGACCTTATTTAGGAAAAAGCATGTATTGAAGTCAATGGAGAGAGAAAGATCATCTTTCGATCCCGTTGGAATTGTGCCACGAATTACATATGATGTTTGTCATAAAACATTATTTCCATGTCAAAAAAGTCACAGTTTGTCGTAAAACTGTTGAAATATAAGACGCAACTACGCAAAATACGCAACTACAAAGACTACAAATCCCAGAATCCCGGTCCTGCATGCTGGCTCTCACGGAACCGACTAACTCCCCTTGTGTGTGTGTACAGCTCTCAACGTGCCCAGACTTGTAGAGATTTTCTCCTCTTTTAATACTTTTCGCCTCATTCTGAAAGAAAGAGGTGAAATGTGCCAACGGGACGGCCGTCTTGGTGTGTGGTGCGAGACGGGAGATGTAGTTCATTGAGAGCTTCACACAAACAAAAGTCTTACTTCACAGTTTTATGACCCATTTTAATTTTTTTTACTTGCAAATGATCTTTTAAATTGACAAACATCATGTGTGTAATTCGTGGCACAATTCAGATAATCTTTCTCTCTCCATTGACTTCAAGACATACTTTTTCAGAAATAAGGTCCCATGGAGGTCCCCCGGAAGGGGAGGGGCTTCGCCTCTCTGTGGGCATATTAGTTTAACAGCATCAGCAGTTGAGCAAAGAAAAAGGGGGAAATATTGACACACCTGTATAAATCCAGTAACCTGCATCCCGAGCACAACATTCCTTGAAAAACCTCTAGAATTCTTCTAAAACATTAAGGTTTATCAACCCGTCTATATTTAGTCATAACAAAGCAGCACATCTTCAACCTCTTTCAAAAATACAACATTAAAGGTTTATTATGCATATTCCTACAAATACAACTTGTGGTCAGTGCCATTTGAAAGCCCATTCCGTCTTCACTTTGATAAACCCCTTTTCCATGTTGGACCTACACACTTCCTTTACATTCTTCAGTGTGTGAATCTGAGCTAAATCACCAGCTCCTAAAACAGCATCAACATATGAAGAAGAGAAAAGCAAAATGCTCTTCGAATAAAAGACAACAAACGTTATTTGTGACAAAGAAAATAAGAAGACAACTTACTTTATTAATCCCCAACTTTTACTTACCTTTATCCCTCATACTACTCATGAACATGCACGGACAGAAACACATGCCGGGTAGGAGAGGGTGAGTGAAGGGTTGGCTAGTTCGGGGGTTTGGAGGTGGGACACTCCAAATCCATACAGACTGAGCAACTGCCGTCCCAAATACAGTTTGAATAGAGAAAACACGCCTAGTATAGCCTGAAACGTTAAATAACATTGCATTCAAGTCATTTCATTTCGGTGACGTTTTTTCTTCTAGAAAGAGACTTCCAATGAGTGCTCCAAACCATGGAGATACAAACTGAGAGCAACAAGAGAAGTGCTGATTCACTTCAAACGAGTGCTGCTTATAGTTCTCAGAACCACTAGTTGGTATTAGTGGTTACTAATGACTAGTAGTGCCCTAGCTTGGCTACATCCGTCCCCCAAATCTTGCCTTGCAGGTTGTAGTGGTTCCTCCAGAGTCCCGGGGTGTTTCTCAATGTCGAGTAAGGCTGCTCCAGAGCCACTATTTCAAGCATACTACGTAATTGAGTGCCGCCAAAGGGCTGTTCCAATGTCCAGCATACTTGGAATTCTACCGAGCCTGACGTACTTCGTAGCGAGAAATTTCGAGGCTGCACATGTGTAGACTCCGCGGTCTTAAAATCCCCACAATGCTTTGCGCACGGACCAATTTCCCCAAATCTGTAGCGGAAAATGTAAGGCAGGTCTTCTCATATGAAGCACACTTGCTCGCCTGTTCCTGTTCCATGCCAGGAAGTATTCTTGCCTCGCTTCTGAAGCAAGTGACTCGGAAGACATGTGCTACCAAGCAAGCGTACTCGACATTGAGAAATACCCCCGGTTATATAACATGCCTTGCTCAAGGGCTTTTAGCTAAGAGAGTGCTTGTGTCCTCTGAGCAACCTTGGCGTGTGAAGGCTGTTTGCATTACTACTCATGTTATCTTTGTATTCACGGTGTCTCGATTAGCAGGTTCTGTATTGTGTTTGCATATTGCACAATATAAGCTATGCAATCTGGTTTGTTTGGTAGTGCCAGGGAACTGGAGTTCTTACCTAGCAACAGTGCATTGTTTCCTTAGAAAAGCATTCTCCAAAGTGAGTAACCTGTTCTGCAGTTGAGTCAGTTCAAAATATTAGTTTGTCATTTCATATTTGTCAGTAAAGCAAACATGGCACGCAGTTCAATCTGCACTTCAGAAAGATCAAACACCTTCATACATCATGTAGGATAAAAGGAATTGTCCATGTTCACCTGTGGAGCCTCTCCTTGATGACCAAGCTGAGCATGCTTCCCTAGCAGGATAGTCCACTCAGTCTGCATTGTGCGGCACAAGCCTTTCATGTCTCACCTTCCTGGCCTCCATAACATTTCTTCTCTCCGAGTCCTCTCTCCGGCTGCCTTTCCTCTGCACTGATTGCTTATCTTCTGATGGGACTACGGCTCTCTAATCAGGCTCTCCCCAGCAGAAGTCAGAAGATCCACATTTCCCTTTGCTTCCTGTTTCTGCTTTTTCCATCCTCCTTTCCTCTTTGAGAAGATCCACACATCACAGGCGTTGTGGAGGGACTGCTTCCTGCAGACGGGGCCGAACAAAACAAAACAAATGTGGTGTGCTATAAAAAGATGGCCACACAAAGTGACTGCATGTCACTCTAAGCGGTTGCGTTCTGCACTCACCCGTGCCTTCTCCTTTTTATTACGGTTACCGTGACCGGGGCCTGATTACACAACACTGCACATTATGGCAGTTCGCAGATGGAACACAATGCCTTTAGAATGGCTATGGCATGTCAAAGAGGCCCTCCTCTGCTTTCTGAGGTTTGGTATAATCCCCCCCCCCCCCCCCCCCCTGCCTGGAATGCCTCCATTGGACTCCTTTGTTTACTTTAGTAACATAGTGACATCACTATGTAACACTCTCGGTGCTACTGGCTAGCGCATGGAGACAGGAAGTAGAGACACTACATGCTGATGTGAAGATGGACATTAGCATGACAGGGCCTCTTTTAACAGACCACTTCTTTTTTTTAAATTGTATACATCTGTATTTTAAGAAATAAAACCTGAGCCTGCAGAAGCTTTCACAAAATACATTTCTGAGAAACTGTACCCGAAGCTTCCTGTTCCCTACTGAGAGCAGTTTGGGACAAAGCAAGAAGTGTGTTGCAAACGTTTTAAAGGAAGTATGTGTGTGTTTTTATGAGAAAAACACACACATGGCAGTAAAAGGAAGTAGGAGGAGTCAGAGGAGGAGGAGCCAGAGCTCCCTCGTGGAGCTGGGATGTGTCCGGGCTTGTTCTCAGCCGGTCTGTAAATGATTAGCAGGAAGAGGAGTTCCATCCCAGACTGCAGGGCTTCAGCGCTCCCACACATCAGCATCTCACACACATCAGCATCTCACACACATCAGCATCTCACACACATCAGCATCTCACACACATCAGCATCTCACACACATCAGCATCTCACACACATCAGCATCTCACACACATCAGCATCTCACACACATCAGCATCTCACACACATCAGCATCTCACACACATCAGCATCTCCCACACATCAGCATCTCACACACATCAGCATCTCCCACACATCAGCATCTCACACACATCAGCATCTCCCACACATCAGCATCTCACACACATCAGCATCTCCCACACATCAGCATCTCACACACATCAGCATCTCACACACATCAGCATCTCACACACACCGACAATCAGACACATTATCATAGCTGAGGCTTCTGTTTGAATACAGATACCCTGCGATGTCAGACGTTCAGTCTCTGTTGTGTTTTAGCGCCTAGAGTATTAGCCAGTAGCGTTATTGTGCCATGTCTGCAGACCCCAAACCAAACAGCAAGAATCAGTTTGCATGGGTGTGCCTCAGCTTCTTAATAAATGACCCTTTAGGTGATGTCACTGTTGGGAAGTACCCAGCAGAGGAAGAGGAAGTGTAGAACAGGAGTCGTTGAAACTCACTAAACCAACAGCTGCATGCTTTACCACCATGGCTTCAGAACAGTCTCGACATGACGGTGATTAAACCCCAGTGGGCAAAACAATACTTTCTCTATCAACCGTTATTATATCTCAATAATGCCCCTCAATGCAAAAAACCACATTTTCAAACACATACGTTTTCAATTTCAGGAATAAACAACATAGGCAGTGGAAACACGCCGTACTACATACATATGTCAGGGCGAAAACATAATATAGAATGTCGAAATGTAAAGAAAAGGGACACGTTTATAGTTGGTCATGTAGTATGTTGAACATATCAGAAAGAATGTCTTGAATTTAAGAAAAATACCACATAGTATGGTTTGTCCAAATATGCATAAAAACGTCCGATACCTCAGAATGCAAACAGGCTCCACAAGACTCTCTTCATTCAGAACCTTTGATCCATGGAGGTTTGGAATCTGTAATATATACCAAATAACTCAATGGTTTTCTGGCCCGTTGTCCTTTCTTCTCTGCTTATTCATCTGGTTGGTTTGATCTGGTACACAGGATGCTATTTGCATTGTTATTATGTTGGTAATCTCAAACAAGTGTGTTCTTTCCCAGACGGCCGTATTGTGTTGAGCTCCCAGGATGTCTTCGAAGGCGCACAGCTCCAACAGCATCGCCCACGCCCGGCGGACGGTGCAGCAGCTGAGGATAGAGGCGAGCATCGAGAGGATAAAGGTGCAACAATCTCCCTATTCGAGAGTCACTTTCAGCTCACTTCTGTCATGTCCTCCCTTCTTGCATGTCTCACTACTATGCTCAATGCTACTTGTGATGCTATAGAGTTCGTTCAAATATCACTCGCTTACAAACAAATAATATACAAATAATTACCAAAGGAACGATGGACATTTCTTAAAGATAATGAACCATGTGGCAGATGTAGGGAAGGTCTTGGTTCTAATTGGCTGTCCCTGCTCTGAGCATTTTGGTATATATCGCATAAAATAAGATCTGTAGAAAACACATCTTCGCACGTTTTGTTCAGCAGGATAATCTCCACATATTAACACCACTGTTTCAAGTATAAATGCGATCTCCAGAAGTAAAAGGCAAACTTTAGGCTATACAGGAAGTGCATCACGGTCACATGACTTCACTTAACGTCACCACCGCTAAGCTAATCGCTGCTAATGTTTGGCCTGATGACATTTAGTCGTTTATTTACTCCCTTTTCAAGACATAGAATCTATTGAAATCGACCAGTACAATATTGACTGACAAGTTTTATCTTATATAACAAACGTTAAGATCTGGTAAGCTTGAGTTAACCACAGACCCGTCCAAAGAACCCTTGACTTTGAGAAGAGGGAACCAGAAGCGCTAAAATGCTAACTCCGTTCCAGGTGTTAGGACTCATTTCGCACCACCAGCGTTTCCGCCAGGGGGGCGTCTTGCCGTCATCTGACGCCCTTATTCAGCTCGGGACGCCCTGAACGCGAGCCGAGGGCGTCCGAAAATATAAATAATTCGAGAGAAGATCGAGAGTTTTTATCGCTTGAAATGACGAAAAGGAAAAAGGACAAGGACATCCCTCTGTTGGAAGGGCAAAGGAGTCCGGTGGGATTCTTTTCGGAGCATTGAAGATCGTTTCCCCGACATCGAAGGTGCCTGCTACAGGACAACACGGAACGTGCGCGATTTGGACGCGATGAGCGGGGGGGGTTTTAGTGCAGCACGCGCGTGAGCTGCGAGCGCCGGAGCCTCACGGCGGCGAAACTGAGGCTCCGTGGTAAACTGTGGTAACATGAAGAGCCGTTTGGGAGCCGAACAGCCCGCGCTTTAAGAGAGCCGAGCCAAACGATCCGGCTCACTCACGTAAAAACACAGTATCTATAAAGGACGGCTCAACCCCCCCCACCCCCCCTTCTTAACTCTTTCTCCCTGTGTTTGTGCAGGTCTCCAAGGCCTCTGCAGACCTCATGAACTACTGCAGTGAACATGCCAGAAACGACCCCCTCCTCATGGGCATCCCCACCTCAGACAATCCCTTCAAGGATAAAAAAACCTGCACTATATTGTAGTGGACGCCACTTAGCATTTATGTGTTTTATTGTGCTTATTAATGTCGCTGTACTCTTTTGTTGGGATAAGTGCGGGGGGGATGGTATCATTACGTTCACATCTCCTCTGAGCAGGGTGTGAGCTCCACTAACTGGGAGACTTTGCTGCATAAGTCAGCGTCCTCCTCAGTGATGCGTTTGATTCTTCTTAATGTGTGTAAACATGTCTCCTATTCATTCGACAGTGACTCTTTCTGTCTCTCTGAGTTGCCTTAATGCATTCATACAGCCAAAGCTTCCCTTCAGAATCTTAAATACTTTCAAATGTAAGGCGAGACACAAACATTTCTCATGCTCTTGTCCATTTCTGATTTTTAAAACATTCAAAATACACCTTAAGATCATTATTTTACCCTTTCTGAGTATGTGGATGTCTCCTAAATTCACCCAAAGTTAGCATTTGATAACGGCATTATTTTTGGCATATTTCTACATACACTTTTTGTTTAATACAAAATACAATTGTCTTATTGTATGTGAATAATTGAGGATGTCTCATACTGATATATATTAGTTTTCTAGATATTACTGTCACTTGCAAAGGCCAAAACCACTGTGTATCTATCACTATCCACTGAGCCACAGCCTCCCTTCCAACACATTGTAAGTGATAGGCCACCTCTAAGCGGTTGACCAATTAGCCTATCATTTATAGCCTGATTTATATGAAATGTTATTCCTAAAAGCGTTGTTAAAAAAAAAAATTGAATACAAAGAGAAATCCAAAATTCCCAGTAAAAAAATCTTGAATTTCGAATGGCTGGCTTTATCAAAGGCTATTTGCATATTTCACATAGCATTTTGAAACAATCCACCTGTAGTGTCTCGCCTTAAATGAATACTAATGGTTCAGACTTCCCATCAGTGTTTTAGAGATGATGTGCAGTTTAGCCGTTATTCAAATGTTACCATGAAGTATCTGTTTAATGACGGTGTTTAATGACAGTGCTAGTAACACTCAGTATTCTGCATCGTGGTTCATGGCAACATGCTGTTTAACCCCCCATGTTCCTAACAGTTGCAGTATGCACCATGATACAGTGTTGTCTTAAACTGAGTTAATCACCATTCTGGGAGATTCATTCCATATCAACATCTTCAATCCAAGAACATCGGCTCAGATTCAAACCATTGGGATGATATGACTCTGTTGTCAGCTGCACAATATGGAGTGAATGAAGCAACAATGAAAAAGCTTGCGCACATTATTTTATAATTTTGTAATGAAGACCCCCGAGAACCAAGCCAAACCAATGGTACTGCATCTAAAAAACGAGTGGTGCAGTAATGAGTACTAAAACCAGGAAATGAGCTAGCATGGTGATACGCAGTCATACCATAGCAACCCAGTCTCATGGCATTTCGTGTTATAGTCACGAAATTCATCTATTGATTCGTGTTCAACACAATTTCCAAAAAAGAATGGTGTCACAGAACGATTTTGGAAGCAATGTCTTTCTATTGATATTATGTTTTCGTGCCTACACCAAATAATAACAAATTAGAAGGAAATAAAGATAACAAATACAGATTTCAGTATTCTGAGGCTCTGAGCTCCATTTATTTTCCTCGCGGACGGCAAACAAAGTCCGACATTATACGATTTAAAATAAAAACAATAATCGTGGCTTGATATTGAGTAACGGCCCGTCCACACAGCGGCGTGCGTTGACGCTTGCCGGCGGGCGTGTCTGACACTCGACCAACAATCAATCACATGAATCTCCCGCCCCTGACACACAAGCAGCGGTTTGATTGGCGAGAGCTTGTACTGTCATATGATTCGATTGGCTGCCGCTTTTGCCGAGGCGTCAAAAGTTGAACATTGCTCAACTTTTGCAGCGAGCCACGCCAGCAACGCTCCGCATCGCTTCCCACGATGCAGTTCGGCTAAAAGTGACGCCACCCCATTCAAAGTGAATGGGCAGAAGCGTTGGAAGCTTCAACGCACGCCGCTGTGTGGACGGGCCGTTAGAACATGTTTTTATGAACCACACAGCTTCCGGTCTTCCAAGACCCGAACGGACAAAAAGACGTGCTGCAGGCACGAAACATACTACCAATAGAAATACATTTCTTTTAAAATCGTTCTGTGTGACACGAACAAAATATGAATCAATAGATTACATTTATTTCGCGACTATTACACAAAATGCCGTGAGACTGGATTGACCATTGTGATGTAGTTTAATTATAGCTTAGCTTTAGCTGATAGAATTGACACTTCAATAATCACAAAGCAGTGGAAATGATCCTGCTGAACAAAGTGTGTTGGTATCATAAAGGAGCCACAGAGCTTCAGAGAGGAAAAATCCCATTGCTTTTTGTTAAGGCAGCGCTTTGCGATGCTAACGTCCGGGTCAGCCTTCAAAAACAGGTCATCACTGCACCACTGTACAGCAGGCGTCTGAATGAGGCTATTTGTAGCTGTTCCTGCTAGATAACTTTCTGTGGTACGATATTTTTGGGACACGCAGCACTGTGAGCTACGCTAAACTTCAGTGTGGAGAGAATGTGCTATCCTAAAGTGCTTTTGGCACAAGTGGTGTACAGGTACAGGTGCATTCGTAGTGTGCATTAATGACAACAACCACTCTCCCAATTCTGCTCTTGAATTTAAACGTGTGTCGGTGCAGGCGTTCAAACTAACATGTTGTGATTCTCTGGGTGACATGTGACAGAAACATTTATAATTTCTTACACTTGTAAGCCTTACTTACACTGAACAAAAATATAAACGTTTGTGCTCCCATTTTTCATGAGATGAACTCAAAGATCTAAAACATTTTCTATATACACAAAATAACCATTTCTCTCAAATATTGTTCACAAATCTGAAAAAATCTGTGACAGTGAGCACTTCTCCTTTGCCGAGATAATCCATCCCACCTCACAGGTGTGGCATATCAAGATGCTGATTAGACAGCATGATTATTGCACAGGTGTGCCTTAGGCTGGCCACAATAAAAGGCCACTCTGAAACGGGCATTTTTGCTTTATTGGGGGGGTCCGAAAATCAGGCAGTATCTGGTGTGAGGGGTAGGGTTAGGGTTAGGGTTAGGGTAATGTTGTGAATCGAGTGGCCCATGGTGGTGGTGGGGTTATGGTATGGGCAGGCGTAGGTAATGGACGACGAACACAGGCCACTCGATTCACAACATTACCCTAACCCTAACCCTAACATCTCATAAAAAATGGGAGCAAAAACAAAAGTGTTGCGTTTATATTTTTGTTCAGTGTATGTTTGCCTTGTATTATGAAGAGCTCTCCTCCCGGAGTACTTTCTTTAAAAAAAAGTTCTTATCAAATGTGTCTACCTGTGGGAGGATTTGTAACACCACTGTGCCATTTCGTCTACGTGTCACTCACCTGGTGCTCCACTCTTCAGTATCCTTATTCTCTTTTTAACCAGTGGGTTTTTTTATGATTGTCTTTTCTTTCTTGCAATAAATAAATCCTACATGCCTCTTGAAGAAAAGCTCAGATCACCACAGCAATGTCGTGATTTTTCTGTCCATTCAGCGACTCCGTAACGGCCTTACTGCACCACTGATAAGATGAATTTAACCGTCAAAATCTGACCTTTGATAAATGTCTTTATTAATATACCGATCTTTGTATGACGACTTACCTGAGATGTATAAAGAGAAGCATTCCTAAAGTTCTATGATGTGCTAATATCTAATAAAAGATGTCAGAAGAGGACCACTGCTGCCTGTTTGTTTTCTTATTGTGCCCTCAGAGTTTCTCGGGCCACTTCCTCTCATTAGCCTTTATTTAGATCTGCCACAGGAAGGCAGAGACACCGGGCCTCTCAGCGGCTGTCAGAAGGAAAGCAGAGAACACAAGAAGGCTCAAAATAGAAAGTACCAAACCCTGATTTCCGCTCTTGGAGAGTAGAGAACTATTTTGGGCGAACGTCTTTCAGCTTGGGAGCGTGGTTCCTTCTCGCTGGTGGCCGCTCTGACCTTGCTCCTGGCCAGCTGCTTGTTAAATCTCTCCTGCACACAGTTGGAAGATCACACAGGAATAATACTCATTGTCACATCTGCAGAAACACTGAATAGGACATGATGGTTCTCACACTTCAATCTGACCAAAGCATTGTCACCTATTCTTCATTGTTTAGGACTTACCATCCTTTTGCTATTTTCTCACAGATTGTGCTGTTTTACTGGAAGATCCCTGCAGGAACAGCCAGGTGAATTAGCGTTGTGTAGACGGCAGCATATTTTGTATTGAATGTCAAAGATCAGAATCAGGTTTATTTCCATGAAGCATACAAGTAAATTGTGTTGGTGTTTATTTGTACATCAGAATCAGAAATGCTTTATTTGTCCCGCAGCTGTGGAAATATACAGCGTTACTGCAAGAGTGAAAAACTATGGGGGCCGACATGTGCCAACACCATAGACTGTATATATAAATGGACGTAGTGTCCGTGACGTCACCCATAGGATTCTGCAGAGTTGCCGTGAAGCCCTTAGTAGGCGGAGTCGGCCCCTAACGGCTCGACTGTCACGTCAGAGTCTAATCCCGCCTGCTCCAAATAAGGGCAAAGAGGCGGAGCCGAGGCGGGACCTGCTGCCTCCGAGCTGGAAGTAAACAGAGCTAGCTCAAGCTAAGAAGCTAAGCTAACATGAAATACATGCATACCAAGTTACTGCTAACAGTGTAGTTCCCCTATATAAACGTTACATTCATAATCAAATGAGACAATCTGCAAGAGAATTAGCTATATTTTGTTATTCTTAATGCTTGTCATTCACACGTTGAGAAAAGACGGACTCCACCGCCCGGACCTAACGGAGCCGCAGTGGGCTAGCTCCGGGACGCCGGCTGGAGCTAGCCCCCTGCGGCTCCGTTAGCTCCGGTGGCCCCCACTGAGATAATTGGGTCCCCTATTAACATTTGCTCCCGTTTAGCATTATGAGCGTCATTGTTACAATAGTTGTTATATGTTTCCACACGGACCCTGTTGAGGGGAACACACACCGGAGCAGGCATGTGGATGAAGCCAGGGTGTAAATGTTATGCTACGTTCTATGTAAAAGTTTAAAAAAGTGTAAGCAGCTTCAACTGTCCATTCTTGTAATATGAGAGGCAAGATTGAAACATGGTGGCAGCGGAAATTGGAAACTTGGAAGTAAGAGAGCAGTACAAAAGAAGAAAAAGAAAACAAACTTTTGCTGTGCAGCTAACCAGCTAGCCTGTAGCTAATAACAAGCAGTGGGCTGGGGAAGACGCTCGTCGGTCGGCCATGGAAGGTTTGAAACCCCCATCAACATTGTGTTTGAACCCTGGCAATCTTGCAAAGTCATGGAAATCATGGAAAGAGGAGTTTACACTTTACTTGGAGCTTTCTTTGCCAGAGGCAGAAGAAACAATGAAGGTGAAATTGTTCTACTACCTGATTGGAGAGACTGGTAGAGAACTTTGTAAAACTCTGATGAGTGATGTGACTACAGCCAGGAGGACAGTGAAGAACATCATTGAACAATTCGATGGACATTGCAACCCCAAGGTAAATGAAACAGTGGATAGATATCGGTTTTTCGTGAGAAATCAAGGACAGGATGAAAACATTGATACATGTCACTGATCTAAGAATGTTAGCCAGCACATGCAACTTTGGACAAATAAGGGACTCACTCATTCGTGATAGAATAGTATGTGGCATTATGGATTCAGGACTGAGAGAGAGATTGCTCGGGGAGGACAACCTGACATTGGACAACTGCCTACAGTTGTGCAGGGCTACAGAATTATCACGTGAAAATAGTAGAACCCTTGCAAGACATACAGTGGAGGAGGTGCACATGATGAAACAGACAGCATGGCAGGATAAGAACACAAACACAGTTTCATGCAAATTCTGTGGTATTACACATGAAAGGGACAAGAACAAGTGTCCAGCCTTTGGAAAGCGCTGCACAAAATGTAAAGAAAATCATTTTGCTGTCAAATGTAAAACCACACAGGATAAAGATAAGAGAAGAAGACAAGTACACCAAGTGACTGAACAGGACAGTGAGGAATATGAGGACATCTTGAGTGTCACCACTACAGAGATACTGACAGTGACTGGTAAAGAGGCCGGGGAGGACAAAGCCACGAACAGCCAGCTTTTCGCAGGGATGCTAATCGGCAAGGAGCTGGTGAAGTTTCAGATAGACTGTGGAGCTAGCTTTAATGTCATCCCTGTGAATCTATTGAGCCCTGAAACTCGGCTGGAGAGCACTAAGACAGTGCTGGTAATGTACAACAAGACCAGGCTGCATCCACTAGGCAAATGCAAGGTGAAGGGGAGAAACCCAAGGAACCAAAAAATAGTACCGCCTGGAGTTTGAGGAGGTGAATGAGGACTGTAGACTACCACTAGTCTTGTCACAGTGCAGAAACCTAATGGCAAGCCAAGAATATGTATTAATCCAAGACCACTCAACAAGGCTCTAAAGCGGAGCCATTTCCCACTTCCTACCATTGATGACATCCTTCCAGACCTGTCGAGAGCGAAGGTGTTCACAGTCTGTGATGTCAAACATGGCTTTTGGCATGTGGAATTGGAGGAGGAGTCAAGCTATCTAACAACATTTGCTACACCGTTGGCAGATTTAGGTGGCTCAAGATGCCGATGGGAATCAGCCCGGCACCTGAGATTTTCCAGCGGATGCTGAATCAAGCACTGGAGGGTCTGCTAGGCCTCTACATCATAGCTGATGACGTATTGATCACAGGAGAAGGTGACACACAAGAAATGGCCTTCAAAGACCATGATGATAAATTGAGACAGTTTCTAAGCAGATGCAGAGAAAAGAATATCAAACTGAATGCAGAGAAATGCAGGTTGAGGCAGCAGGAGGTGCCATATATTGGACACCTGCTGACAGCAGATGGACTGAAAATGTACCCCGAGAAGATCAGGGCAGTGAGAGACATGCCAAGACCAACTGACGTGAAGGGTGTACAGAGACTGATGGGCATGGTCCATTATCTCTCTAAACTCTACAAACCCCTGTCAGATGACTGTGAGATTGTGAGACAGCTCACACACAAGGAACATATGTGGGAATGGACAGAAATGCACGAAGAAGCATTCAGCAGGCTCAAGGACAATATAGCCGAAACACCAGTACTGAAGTACTATGACCCACAAGAGGAACTGACATTGCAGTGTGATGCTTCAGAAACGGGGCTGGGAGCAGCACTGACTCAAAAAGGGAAACCTGTAGCATCCGGGAGCAAAAACACAAATGTTCCAAAACACATGCACGGTAATTGTCTTGAGCAACTTGACAACACATGCGCAGTGTTTACTGAAAGCGTTGCATAAACAAAACGCTGCTAAGCTCAACACCCAAGGTAAACGCGGACACTAAAGAGTGACGCACACAGCTGGGACTGGAGCGCTTGCTGATCAGACATCATGACGATGGCAACTGTCATTGGAAACGTAACTAATATGTACGTTTAATCGTCATTGCATGATTCTTTCCGATATTTTAGCAGAATTTCTGGGAAGCTAGCTGACAGTGACAGATGCCAACTTTATAACCCCGAACGTCAACAAGTGCTCCTAAACAGATTAAAGGCAAACATTAAAAGAGTAGGCTAACATATTAAATGTAGAGACGGCCACACATAATGCACCCCATTATTGCAAAGTAAACTGCAAACAAAGTGTATATTGCACATTGCAGTGTTATTGCACACATTGCAACATTCTGTATCTACATCAACACAGTATGAGGAAAAACTACGGAAATATTACTATTATAAAAAGAAAAAAAATTATTTAAGAAATTTTACATTAAAGAAAGAAAATAAATGTATATATTAAAGGTGGGGTAGGTAAGTTTCAGAAACCGGCTCGAGTGCACTAAAATGTGAAAGTACACAGCCGAAAAGAATCCGCCCCTTCCTTCAGACTTCCTTAGAGCACCTCCTCCAACACACATGAACGCGCACGTGACGTCAGCAGACTGGTGGAAGTGGCCGCCTGTTGCTGGCGAGTCATTGAAGTACTGCTGCAATGCACTGCACGCCCAATGACGGCACGCCCAATGAGGGCACGCCCAATGAGGGCACGCCCAATGAGGGCACGGGATGGAAGGCTGACAGAGAGGGCGGCAATCCAATCCTTGATTGGTTGTACTTTTTACAGTATTACGGCTTCCACAGATGACATTTTTTTATGGATTTTTTGTCAAAGCACTTCAGATATTCATTGCTATCAGGATGTTAAGAGCATTCCATGGAATATAACAAAAAGTGTATCTCGAGCCGGTTTCTGAAACTTACCTACCCCACCTTTAACAAGGAATTTAAATATATATATATATAAAAAAAACTAAGTACCGTAATAATATGAAAGAAATATAGTGTATTAAAAAATAAAAACAGTGGATATTGGGGAGTTGTGCAGATGACCATCTCACACACAGTGGCGCCTCCAGACATGTATCATAGGGGTGGCCAAATGGGGCCACTGAAAATCTTGGGGTGGCCAACCAAAACCAAGCATTTAAGTGTTGTAAAAGTATAGACTAGATGAAAACAATGGCAAAGAGAATCACCTACTGATATACTTTGGTTTCTTATTTTACATGTTCTGATACTATTCATCTGAAGTGAATATAATACGGATAGTTAACATTTTACTTCAAACAACATTTAAAAGAACCTTGTTTTGTGTTATGTATACATGTGTTGGTGATTTTTTGTTTTGTTTATTATATATGCTAGTTGTTCTTTCCTTTTTAAAAAGACAAATACAGCTTAATTTAAATAAGTTCCTTTATTGTAAGGCACAACATGTTCAGCATTCTCAACACATACAATACACAAAGCAACACAACATGTTCTTCAGTTACATTCTGTCTCTAGGTTATACATAGTTTTAGAACAAAGCTGTTTGTGTCACACTGGGATCAAAGATGATTGACATGACTTTATTGAATCAAGTTTTAAAACATGACTATTTTATTTCAACAGGACCCAAAAACACAAGGGGTACACAATGGTAAATACATACTGTGATTGAACACAAAAACACCATCTATTATTGACCTTTATAGCAAATTCAAAACATTATAAATGATACAAAACACCACCTTTTAGTATGAGACAGAAAATAGGTGACGAGACATTCTGTTTTTTTAGATTAGGCCACTGTGGTGAGAGTAATACATATAGCTTGTATTCCATTTGTTTTGAAAATGTATATTTATACTTTATAAACAAACTGGTTGCCCTTTTTTAAATTAGCATACAGAACATTATGAAAACAAACTTGACTAATGGCAGGGTTGCCAACTTGGGGTACCTGGCTGGAGTGAGATTTTTATATCATGGGTTTAATTACACATATGCGCACTAAATGGTTCTACTAAATGACTGCTGTCGTGTCAGCAGCGGGACCTTAGGATATATATACAATATATACAAATACACAATATTGGACACAGACTATAAAGGGCACACAGTTTCATTCACTAATGAAAGTCAAACACATGTTTGTTTCCACTGTTTTATTGTGTGCCTGTCGCGATAAGCAATTAATTGACTTATCGTACGATAAATAAAAATGAACTCGATAAATTGCCATTTCCATGAGGATGTGACTAGCAGTTTGAAAGGATGTACTTCAATTAGTATTATATATTATCATTATGTCAGTGGTCTAATATGCTCATACAACGGTGCTGACAATATTATCGTAATAATTTCCGGGAAAATGTATCCAACAAAATTAATTATCGTGAGAGGCCCATACATGAAACACACACACACACACATCTACAGACTCACTCCAAACTGCCAAACATATTAATTAACACACTCTCACTCTCATATACTCTTTGACTCTATTTTGGCCTAGTTGAACAATAAGCAGCAGACTTTTACTTTTTATCATTTATACTGGTTCTTAGATCTGCGCATGCGCAATACGGGTCGGCAGTTGCGAGAGAGTATTTGTGTTGGGTAATCTATGGTCCAATAGGTGTGCTGTGTGTGTATAACCCTTTCTCCTGTCTGCTACTCCCTCTCTCAGCACAAGAACCAGAGGGGGATTCAATGGAGCCTGAATACCTGCACTGAGGACCCTCACCCCTGCACCCTGAGTCTCAACTCTGTGTTTTTAAGGCCTTTCCCTGTTTTTTTTTTGTATTAAACAAAACATTAAGCTACCATACAAGTTTAAGAAGATAATATTGGTTTTTAAAGAATTCAAAGCTATAAAATAAAACAACAACAGGCTCTTTAACCAAGGCACTGTTAGTAACATGTAAACTAGTTGTTCACACTAATCCTAATATTATCACTTAATATTAGCAAATTCTATTTTATTTTTTCAAACATATTGATGTAAATACATACACATATCGATTTGTTGTATAAATATTGCAAATCAAAACCTTTATTCACTAATAATTACCAAAAATCGTAGTTCTATCTCCTGTTATCAATGCATTCACATTGCCCGCCGTGAACTTCCGGGGAACGATCCTCGTCTACATGAACCACGTGACGATAACCGTTTTTGGACTTCCGTTGTCGTAACTCTTCTATCTATATGGCTCTGGGCTAACCCATACAGTGGGGGAGCTCAAATCAGTATTTGCAATGTAATTACATACACACTCCCCTTGACAGTGAAACGCCACACGTGAGGTTTAGATTATTTCCCTGTCTCAATCCAAATGGAACTGTATGAAATAAAAAGGCACATTTGTCTTGTAGTAAATAAAAAGGGCGACCTGGAGCCAATCCTGCAACTTCCCCACAGGTGAAAGACTTGACATGCTGAAAACCCAACCCCTGTAGGGGGTTCTGAGGTTTTTTTAAATACTAACATAAAATACACATTCTGGTACTCTCTTGAGAAGAAAAATAAATACATCTATTACTACACGACATATTTAAAAAATGAATGCCATTTTAGTTTGTTGTTACTGTGTTCTGAAAGCTGAACCTGCTGCTCCTCACAGAGAGAAGAGGGAAGAGGCTGTGAATTACTTTACATTGTGGATAAGGGAGGATAGCCCCCATTGTTCTGTGTGTCAACATGAAAGACAGCCCACACACCTATCAATCATCAAACCGTGGGGTCTTATTTCATTACGTGTTGATTTCTATCAACACGTAATGTTGGATCGATGTATATAGAGATGTACTACAGCAAAAGTATTCTCCGTCGGGACTTCCTGCAACAACACCATGCACGCCGTTATCGTGATTCTGATTGGCCAGAAGACATTATCAAAGATGTTCTATTGAGAAGACGATCACTACGTGACAAAAGTTTTCAAAACCGTTTCTAGTCTTTCGGTATTCTTGTTTTTGGCGTGAGAATAGTTTGGGCAGCGTGAGAGCGTGAGATTGAGAGTGAAAGCGTGTGTCACACGCCAGATGCGTGAGATTTGGCAACCCTGCTAATGGTCGGCTCATAACCTCAGAACACAGAAGAGGAAAAACTGCATAGATTCTCGTTTCATTTTGAAGGAGCTGCAGACCTAAAGTGTGTAGAAGACTTAAATGATTAAAAAGGTCACAATCACATTAATTCAACTGTATTTAGGTTTTAGTTTCACTTTTACAAAACAGAGTTCCACGTGTACTTTCTAGCATGTATGGCCATCTCCTCACTAGCCCTATGCTGCTGCTCCCCTGCCAGCTCTGTCTCTCCTTTACTCATCTTCTTCTTAAAATAAGAAGAGATGTTTGTTGACTTTCTCTTCATTTTCTGCAGATTGACATTACACACAGCAGTGATTAATAGTAGCCTACGCATTACACCAGCCCAGCATACCGACATCAGCTAACATTAGCTTAGCAAGCTAAACTAACGCTAACTAAGACAGCTGCCAAAGTGTGTTTACAGACGAATTATACCTGAAGCCAAGCCAGCCTTTACTGAGCCCCGAGCCTGTTTTCCAGGTCTTCCAGCGTTTTTCTCGTTTAATGCCATTGAACACACATTTTGATGAGAATAACAGCTAAAGGTAAGCATATCTCCGTTTTTGCTACCCTAAAGCTAACACACTAGAGCCTAAAGTGTTGTGGGGCTTAACAGGCAACGAACGTATACGACTTACCTTCTAGAAGTCTGGTGGATTTTTGTCAAATCAGTAGAAAAGTCAGTAGAAAGAAACATTTTGCTGCAACCTGCTGTCTGTGCGAATCTCAGAGTGGTGCTTACAAGTATCAGAGTGGTGCTTACAAGTATCAGAGTGGTGCGCGCGAGTATCAGAGTGTTACCATGGTAACAGAGGGAGAGGGAGGGGCTGCAGTATGAGCGTTGGAAGCTCAAATCAAGCGACTCGCTGGCTGTGTATTTGTTGTTATATATCAGATAAACTACTACGCATACGTGACTGGCGAGGCGGTGTGTGTGGTGGGGGGGGCCAGTGGGGGGGCCAACAAATATATCAGGGTGGCCATGGCCCCCCCTGGCCCCCCTTGCTGGCGCCACTGCTCACACACTGAAAAATAAGTCAGAGTGCATGCTTTAAGGTAACTTTTGAAACCAAAAGAGGTATTTCTCCGATGCCCCAGCGTGGAACAGTCTGCTGGGTTTCTCTGTGTCTCTGGTTCTGCAGGCAGGTTTCCACAGAGGCTCATGGTCAGGGGTTCTCACATTGCTGCACAATGACATGCTGGGATTACTGCACAGGCTGGGGGGGGGCATGCTTCTGGCCTTCAGAGGCATTACAGTGTCAGTGTGTTGGAATGTGCTGATGAGGGGGAGAGGAAGGGGGTGGGCGGGAGTGCAGTGGCACCTCTGTTCCTCTGGTGGGCTCAGCGGGTGTAGATAAAAAAGCATAAGTACAAAGAGTACTTAGTTAAGGTTGGAATTAAGTACCATTTTGAGGAATTTACTTCACTACAGCCTCTAGTTACTTTGCTTTGACTTTAAAAATACATTTATAAAACATGCTGCATTACTTCATATTGAAGACCCTGCATAAAAGATGTATACATACATTCAACATGTTGGCCTTTGGGAGCTCTGTGGTATGACTGGTAAATGGGCCACTTTACTAATGTATTGAGTACTCGATTCTGTTATTGCAGCCTTTTGCTACGTGTAACACACCATTGCTGTGGACAGAAACCATTTCGGTCCACAGCAAGGCATGTTTTTTAAGAAGAAGAAATAAAATAATTGTATTGTATAAAACAAATAGCTTTATTCAATATTTGGGTCGAACTACTGTTAACTTTAGTAATTAGTAGTGTGATAAGCAGGATAATGTGAGTCATACTCAAACTGTAGAATTCCCTCCGTATGATTCCACACTGCTCATCCTGTCAGTGTTCATTTCATAACCAATACAGTATAATTACAGTGAATTAACCCTTATTGACATGTACATACTTTTACTTGGACAATTTACCCAGTATTTTACTATTTAAATATTTTTATTGTAACTTAAATTAAAGATCTTGAACTGCTATCATGACCATTAATGAGTATTTGTAGCAACAATTGCAAAATGTAAACCCCGCCCTTAATTGGAATGTGGATTATATTTTAGACTACAGTATATTGTCCAGCTACATTTTCATTAGAGAATTCATTTATTAAATATTTAGATTTCACAAGGATGTTAGGACATTTGAAGGCTCATTCAACTACATTTCAAGCAATACATTTGTAAAAAAAAAACTTGCAGATTATTTTATTTGCAGATGTAGAATATAACTTGTATGTATAACACATGGACACATTTATTGAAGGGTAAATGTCGCCTTCATTCTGCAATACTGTTATCTTGACCCTGACGTTGACCTGTTCTCCAGTGCTTTGATTCCTGTAGGGGAGAGGGGGGTAAGATGAGTCACCCCTTTATCTAAGGAACTGTGGACATTTGTTGTCATGTGGCCATTAATTCAGGAAGCACCCATCATTTATATTTGGCTGTGATGGAAGAAGAAGAACATGGTAAAGTGGTAAATATGTTTTTTCACAATAAACCATGTTTTGCTTGTCAAAGTACATTTTCAACATGTCAGGTATAATTACTGTGTTGTCAAAGCAAATGTATCCAGGTCAGAAAATATGTATCAAACATGTTGGTTATTTAGCAAGGTGCAAAACCATGTGAAGCATTTAGCTAAAGATTAGCAGGAATGACTAAAATAAATATTTACCCCCAGATGGCTCAAGCCACGTTTACACGGAACCAAAAACGAATCGATGTCCATATCAAAAAAAGTCTTTCGTCCACACGGAATTGGCTCAAGAAACGTGTCCGTCCACACAAGACCACTCGGCCCGCTGGAGACGCTGTAGTACATATGCCGGGCCTGTAAGTGGCGCTGTACTTCCGCCACAGAATACACCAAAATCAGCGAATAAGACCCCCCCCCCCCGAGCACGGTTTGCCATGGTTGCCTGGTTGCCCTTCTGTTTATTCTCCGCGGTGGATTTAGCAACATGTAGTTCATGTAGTTCTCCATGTCCACTTGTTGCTGATGGTTGTGGTAGAGGAGCTGTAGATTTTTCACTAACATCTGTAGCATGGTCAGTACCGTCTGGAGCACGAAGGCAACCCTGTGATCCGCCATTGTTGTTGTTGTTGTTGTTGGCAAAACACATCAGCAATGACGCGGGTGGTGAGCAGGAGAGGTGGGGGAGAGGCGGGGCTTTGGTGTCATCGTTATCAGGAAATGATCGTATAGGACAGTGGTCTGCAACCTTTTTGACCAAAAGAGCCATTTCGCTCCTTTTTCCCAAAAAATTGTTTGTCTGGAGCCGCAAAACATATTTCATAGTTTTTTATTGTTATATCAGACAAAAACTACAGTTTTTTTGCATTTATTAGGCTATGTATTACATGATATAAAACTGTTAACCTCTAATAAGAAACAAATAACTTTTATAAAGAGAATTAAAAATAATACACAGGCCTACTTTAAAATAAATTAAACACAGCACTTGGGGAGTCCTCTGCACATTTGAAGGGAAAAAAAATATTATTAAAATGGGCCCACTTTGAAATAAATAAAACATATAGCTGCACCCTAAAAAGAGTTAAAGGTAGGGTAGGTAAGAATGGAGAAACCATCTCGAGTGCGCTAGAATTTGAAAATACACAACCGGAAAAAATATGCCTCTTCCTTCAGACTTTCTCACAGAGCCCCTCCTCCAACACACACGAACGCGCATATGACCAATGAGGACACGACATAAGTTTGTGCCCAGATGGAAGGCTGACAGGCAGGTAGGCCATCCAATTACTTTAGCCGGGCCGGCTCAGATGCTTTTTACAGCGCTACGGCTTCCAGAGATAAATTTTTGTATGTATTTATTGTCAAAGCATTTAATATATTCATTGCTAAGAGCATTCCATGGAATATAACAAAAAGTGTTTTCTGAAATAAATTACATACCCCATTGAATTATGACTGACGATAATCAGCTGTCTTCCTCTCCCTTGTTGTTCCTCGATACGTAAAGGCTGCACCACCGTTGACAACTTCTCTCTACATATCAGATATACCGGTAAACCAGCATCGTTTGCTGTGAAAGCAGACAACTCTGTCCACGCAGAATTAAATCCTGTGTTCCTCCGGTACTTTTTCTTTGATTTATCCATAGTTCGCTCATCAAGCCGGGGGTCAGGTTATTCGCCTCCAAGAAAAGGCGCTCGCGCGGGACCGGAGCAGGATGTGACGCATATTTTTAGTTGACCTAATTAAAACCGTTTTGTTTTTTATTTATGTGTCACAGTATCACCCTCAAAATACAACATACGAAACATTATTTCAACCATCCAACAAAATATAAATAGTCCTAACAAATACTTTTATTTTATTTCCTTCTTATTTTGTCCAAGCTCAAGGGAGCCAGAGCAGAGGGCTTAAAGGGCCGCATGCGGCCCGTTGGGCCGCGGGTTGCCGACCCCTGTATAGGATGTACACCCGGAGCAGTTTGGCCCCCCAGAGCGTTTCGTCCGCAGATCTACCCACCTTGGGAGCCGTTATCGTTTGAGGGTTCCGTTTCCGTGGTTCCGTGATGGCCTCGTGTAGACGAACCGTCCATACGATAGAGAACTGTAGCGGATACAACCCGTTTCGTCTCCGTGTAAACGTGGCAATCAATGTACCCCTTGATGCGGATCAACTTACCCCTTAGATGGGGCAAGTTAATCCAATCGTTTTTGAGAGGTCATATTTTCATGGCCCTTGATAGATGCATTGTTTTGATTTTGATTGACAGAAGACATGCTGAAGTAAAGGTTGTTGTTGTCATTTGACTTCTATCAAATGTTTCCTTGCCTGGAGGAACACATAACTACAGATTGGCTCATCTTACCCCACTCTCCCCTATGTTATAATCTTTGGCACAATGTCCGAGTATAATACAATTCTATATGCATTACAGCACAGCAGAATATGTTCCTCGGGTTGCACTATACAACAATTCAAAGTGCACCGTGACTTATCAGAGGAACATCTGCTGTAGTGAGCAACAGTGTGTAGTTCACTGGGAGGCCTCAGAGTCACACTGAAACTTACGTCAGTCCATAGCTGCTCCTTAAAATAACCTTTTCCCTTCCATCACAGCAATGCAACGTTACATCAGTCAGCGTCACACCCTGCAGTCACACACACAACCTTTCACACACAGAGGCTGAAACAAGACTCTGCTGGGCCCTTTCCGCCATTATCTGTAGGAGCAGTTTTATCATCCTGTCATAAAGTAGTGTTTATTCAAGCGTCCTTTATATTGTCCATCAGACTTCATCAGTGCTGCCTGTGTGTTGGATGTAGGCGTGCATGTGACCTCATAACGTTTAGATCAGTGGTTCTCAACTGGTGGGTCGCGACACACTATTGGGTCGCGACCCGTATCGAGTGGGTGGCAGATGTGTGAGGTGAAGAAAAATTAATAAATAATAATAATTCTTTCAATTTTTTTTTTTTTTGTGGAAAAAGTCAACTTTTATTTTGAAGGCCCGATGTTCTAACGCTGTGCATGCAGTAGGCGTTGGAGTGGAAGTACCCGAGACCATAAACGGTTTTGAAAACTTCTGTCACGTAGTAATCATCTTCTCAATAAAACATCTTTGCTGATGTTTTTTCGAGTCTTCTGGCCAATCAGAATCAAGATTGTAGCCGGAGTCCCCACGGAGAATACTTAGCGGTAGAACTCTTCTTTATACATCCATGGGTACAACTTCAGATAAAAATGACCACGTAATGAATATGACCCCCGGTTTGATGATTGACAGGTCACAGAACAATGGGGGGCTATCTACCCTTACCCAGAATTTAAAGTAATTCACACAGACTATCTCCTCTTTGCTTTTCTCTCTGTGTGGAGCATCAAGTTCAGCTGTCAGAAACTAAGTGACAAACAAACAATGGCAACATATTATTAATATGTCGGGTAGTAATAGATTTATATATTTTCTTCTCAGAGTGTACCAAGAATGCGTAGTTATATGTTAGTATTTCTAAAATAGGGAGAATCCCCCCAGACCCCCCTGCTGGGGTTGGGTTTTCAGCATGTCACGTTTTTCACATGTGGTGGATTTGCAGGATTGGCTCCAGGTCTGCCTTTTTATTTTAAAAGCATACTTTTATTTCATTACATTTCATTTTATTTGTCCCGCTCATGGTACGCATACCCAAATGTACAATAATTGCCAACAAATCATGTCCTCTATAAACTACGGTGGCCCTGAAGTGCAAGACACCACAGCATTTCACAAAACACAACAGCATTTCACAAAACACCGCAGCATTTCAGATTGGACGGAAAGGTTATTCCTTAGGGAGGAACACTTCTTGTTTGTGATTGGACAGAGATAGCCATAGAAGCACTGCTGTGATTGGTTGTTTTTGCTGCCAGTCAAGAAATGACGCTTCGCGATTGGCCCAACACATCAGCCGTTAGCTGTTAGCACACACTCAGAGCTCACAGCTTCCTCATATCTGTTCAGAAACTGTTCAACATATACAAAACTCAGACTGTCTATGTCATGGCTAATACAGTCGCGGCTTTATTTAATGTCTGTATTATGTTGTTGTGAGTGTGGACGGAGCAGCTACAGGTTAGTTTAGCCTGATGGATCCGATTCCGATAGGATTTACTGGAGATACGGCCCCGCCCCCTCTCCAGCGTCTTGTTTGAATGACAGGAGTAAACACAGAGTTAAGGCTTTATTAATTCATGTTTTTTTAAGGGGCGTATCTCCATGTAAATACTTTGGTAGACCACCCAATATTCGCATCGCTCTAATCGCTCGAGTTTCACCGCGGCTGTCAGCTGTGTTTGCTCCTGACATTCAAACAAGACGCGCTGGAGAGGGGGCGGGGCGTATCTCCATGTAAATCCTATGGGAGATACCAACTACAACAACATGAACATATTTTACCGTGATTAAATTGTAATACACGTTTCTAAATTATGCCGACGTAACAACATACTGATACCGGTTAGTAAAAACCATGAATTAATGCTTTGACAAGTCTGCAGACAGACGGCAGAGAAACACCTTTTAGAATGCTTGTTCCCTGAATGGAGCTTGGCTAAGCTAACGCTATATATGCTCCGACCGTCCACACTCACAACAACGGCCTACAGACATAAATAAACCAGCGACTGTATTCTCCATGACACAGACAGTCTGTGGTTTGTACTTGTTTAACTTTTGTCTAGTTTCTGAACAGATCGTATCTGTCCCCGGCTGTTTGAAGAGCAAGCATGTGAAACAAAAGACAGCATTTACCTGTTTGCATCCAGCTAGCCATGTGAGAAGCCTTGTTGATACGTTTTGGTCCTTTTTCACGAGCTTGCTGTGATATATAAAAATCGGGTTGGTCCGGTCCAAGGTCTTTAAGTATCAATTTATCTCCCAAACTTCTCCTTTCAAAAGGATTGGAGAGTAGCTCTTGGGCGGACCGAGGTTCCGGCGACTCCACCTGCACACCATTCTCATCCAAATACTGCGTCACCTTGGTCACTCACGAGTCTAAAAAAACAACTCACGTCAACGCACGTAAGCAACATGGGCGCCAACGTGAGCGCCCACGCTGTTTCGCTCGGGGGCTCTGCCCGGTAAGGATAAACTAATGCCATGGGCAAGGCCAGGCAGGAAACATGTGACTTATCAGTAACTTTAGACATCGTAACACAATTTTAAACGAGATTGTATTGTAGATTATACTTTTTTTTAATTTAATATATATCTTTTTTTAATTTTGTATCTGGCAAGAGGTGGGGCGGCGCCCCTATGGGCCGGCCGCCACTGCTGTCAATGCAAGGAAGCTGCACTGTCCGTGGTCCTGAACTACAAATGATAAATGTAACATTTCAGCATTGAAAATAAATAATAATAATAAAATAAATAATAAATGTGCTATTATAAATATTTTTGCCGACTTAAAAATTAGTGAGATACATGTGCCTGTCGGGTTGCGCAGATCTTTTTAATCCTTGGTGGCACTGAGGAGAGGGCCACTCGCAAGTCCTGTTCAACAGAGAGCCGTGCCCTCCTGTTGTTCATGTAAACCAGATAGAGAACGCCAACTCACCCAGGCAGGAAGTGGGAAAAAGAAGAAGTTGCTCAATCGCGTGGTGGGAGATGCTTGGGTACTCCGATGCAGAAGCCAACCAAAACTGATCCAGTGGGAGCTCACTAAATTTGAGTTTCAGTGTGCGGTCCTCACGGAGCTCTGCGCACCTCCTCTCTCTCTTTCATAGTGAGCTTTTCTGTTGAGGATTCCTGGTGGAATGGGTCTCGGATCCAGTCATAGTCCTCGATGTCAGCCACACGTGGAAAATAGCGCTCAAAACCTCTCTTTTAAGGTCTGAATGTGTTCGGCATATACAGCGCGCTCCCTAGCTGCTGATGCCAGCGGGAACATGTCCATGGAGCCCTGTTCCAAAGCCTCGCGCCACAGGAGAAGTTTTCCCATAAACCCCAGAATCTTGTCTGTGGATGATAAATGTTTTCATTCCTGCCCTGAAGCTTGGCGTTTAAACTCATTGAGATGCCCAAATATGTCTGCGAGGTAAGCCAGCCTGGCGCACCACCTCTCATCCGCGAGCTTGTCTTTATGTGGGACAGCGTGTTCACGTGCAAACTCCAAAAGCTCTTCCCGAAGCTCATAAAGACGGGATAGGACTTCCTCCCCCGTGACAGCCAACGTACCTCTGTGTGGAGGATCAGGCTTTGGGGTGGTCGGCTCCCATCTCGGCCGCCCAGCTGGGAGAAGAGGCGAGATTGCAGGGGCCTTGATTTGATGAAATTCACCATCTGCACAGCCTGATTCAGCAGCTCAGTCGACTCCGGGGGCATGGTGTTGGCAACTAATGCCTCTCGATGCGAAATGCAGTGGTTTGTCACGATATGTGGGTGTTGTGCTCTCACCTTGGCAATACATCCTTTCACTCTCCCCGTCATGCTTGCCGCACCATCTGTTGCAAAGACCGACGCACATATTCCAGGTCAGACTGTTCTCTTTTAAATAGTTATTAGTTACCCTGAATATTTCTTCTTCCGTAGTATGGCTTTCCATTTCTTTGCAGAAGAAAAACGTCTCTTTGATAGAGTCAGCATCAACATATCTGACATTTGCCAGAAGTTGGGCAGCCCCACTTATGTCAGTGGATTCGTCTATTTGTAGGGAAAATCTGCCGCTCGCCTGCAGTTTTTCTCTGTCAATGTTGCTCAATGTCTTCTGACATGTCGTCGATGCTTCTTTTAATTGTATTATCAGACGACGGCACTTTGGATAGCTCATTTGCGGCATCTGGACCCAGCATGATACCTACATTTTTTTTGCAAGCTGGGAGGATGAGTGTCTCCGCTATTGTGTGAGGTTTCTTCTGCTTTGCAATGAGCTCCGCTAGCATGTAACTAGCCTCCATTGCCTTTCAGACACTTTCACACAATCCAACAAACGGTCTTGCTGCCTCTGGTTCAGATCCCGCGCTCTTTTGAAGTAGGGCCAAGTTTCTCTGGACATGGAAGGGATGTTTGGTTTCCAAGTGCCTCTTCAGCTTGCTTGGAACCATGTTCGCATTAGCTAACTTCTCCCGACAGACGACGCACTCGGGCTGAGGATCGTTGACATCCCCGGTCCAACTGAAGCCATAAGACAGGTACTTTCATGATACTGTCTGCTGACAGTTTGGTGGGTTGTCGGCAGTCTCTGCCCTGGTGGTTGGTGGTTTTCCTCGGCACAGAAAGCGCTCCATTTTCCCTCTTGCGTGTTTCTCTGTTTTAATGTTGTCCTTCAGCCGTTGATGTGTCACGGTCCCACCTGTGCAACTGCGTTAACAGCGAAATATGGGGTTCTGTGAGGATTTTTTTTTAAAGAATTGTTTTTAGGCATAGAGTTTGCCTCTGTATTATGAAATGAGTGCATACAAAGTACTGATATAGTAAATAAAAAAATTATTATTTTGTGTAGTGTATATTGCAATAATAACATAATGGTTGTCACAAAATCCCACGGCACACCTGGACTTGCCTCACGGCACAGCCGTTTGGGAACCACTGGTCTAATCAACCGCCAGGTTTTAAAGACAGCCGGTTTGTGCCGCGAGCCCTGTTGCCTAATAACCGACAGGCTATGAGGCAACCGCTTATGTCATCCGGAGGAGAGCTCTCCTGAACCGGGGGAACAGGGAGATCTCATTAGGCGGCTGCCTTTCCGATGATCTCCGGGAGTTCCTGGAGAATACCGCCTATACGGCAGAGCCGAGATGGCGGATAGTGCCGGCAGCCGAACCTATAGGCTCGGCTTGCCGGGCTGACACCGGGCCCCGCCCTGTCTCCCCCGTCCGGAGGAGAGGGAGGATGGGGCCGGGGGGAACCACATGGTGATCCGTGAATGGAGGGGAAGGAGTCGCCTGACTGCTGCCCGCCACTCGGATCCAATAATCAAGGGCTTGGCCAACCACCCCCGGCCGCAGCCGCGAGAGCGTTTCGCTCTCTGCTGTCTGTGGGCCAGAGGGAGAACGGACACAATGAGTGCACGACACCTGGGGATTGAGAGCCGCGTTTGCGTGCTCCATCCCCGGCAGGACTCACCTGTATCGTCTGTGTAAAGCCACTTCCTCCTCCTGGAGCGAGCCAGCCACAGCCGGTCGTAATTCATATGTCGGCTAACCCCGAGCCCCGCCCTGTCTCCCCCGTCGGAGGAGAGGGAGAATGGGGCCAGGGGGAAAGGTTTGCTTTCTAGTAAAACAGCTCTGAAAAGAGCTTGTGCCTGTACAGTGCTTCTGCAACGGAGTGCTGAAGAAAAGTGGGAGCAGTTGGACGGGCCATCTTCCTATTTATACGGAAGTGAGGCCGGAGGTGGGGCCCACGTCATAGGTGGGGGGCGTGGGATTAAGTCTGTCAGTGCTGCACACGTGCAGTGGGATTACCCAATAGCGATAGCCTTAGAGGGCGAAGCCTCATACGAAATAGAACAGACATCACATCAAAGACATCAAAAACATTTAGCAATGCAGGACCAGAGTACATATAGACTTATTCACATTCTGCTTCATATAGTCCCATCTTTCTTCATTTATACAATTTCTTTAATTGAAAAATACAAATACAATTCTTTAGATCCTTTTGTTGAGAATTCTACAATTGTATACCAACCACCGAAATACACATTTGCTTAAGGATGCTTAAAGTTTAATTTCCTTCTGTGGTCTTCCTTGTCTGATCCAAAAACAAACAACTGTTGTAAATATGCTGGTAACATTCTGCTTGTTGCCCTGTGCATTACTGATGATGTCTGCAGCTCAGCTATGTCTTTGAGTTTCAAGAGTCCTGACTTAAAAACAGTCTGTTGGTGTGTTCTCTTGAGTCAGCTTTATGAATTATTCGTACTGCCCTTTTCTGTAATATTGACAATGGCTTTATGTTGCTCATACAGTATACGTGTTGCCCCACACTTCTATACAATAAATGAAAAATGGCAAAATAAGTGAACAGTACAACATCCTCAATTGCCTTGTAATCTAGCAAATACTTTGCCTTGTTTAGAACAGAAATATTCCTAGACACTTTGGTTTAACATGTATGTGTGATTTCCATGTCATGTTTTCATCCAGCGTCACACCTAAGAATCGAAATTCAGAAACCCTTTCAATAAAAACTCCATCAATGGACAGTGAAATGTTTTCATCTTTTTTTCTATTAGCAAAAACCATAAACTTCGTTTTATTCAAATTTAGGGTTAACTTATTTTCATCAAACCATCTTTTAAGTTTGATCATTTCATGTCCAATACACTTTGCTTTAAGTCATCTCCTGAACAAAATACATTTGTGTCGTCTGCAAACAACACAAATTGCAATAATGTTGACGTTTAACATATGTCATTGATGTACAAAATAAAAAGTTTAGGCCCTAAAACCGAGCCCTGCGGGACACCACATTCTATGTTCATACACTCCGATTTACTACCAGCAAATTCTACATATTGTTGTCTGTTATCTAAATAACTTTTTAACCAATCTAGAACTACTCCTCTCACACCGTATCTATGAATAATTTAGAAATTAATAGGTAATGGTCTATGGTGTCAGATGCCTTTTTTAAGTCAATAAATACACCTATTGTGTATTTCTTTCTTTCTATAGCTGATGTAATTTATTCTGTTATTTTCATTAAAGCTAAAGCTGTAGATCGATTTTTCCTAAATCCATACTGACTCTCACTCAATAAAATTATCAATTTTCTGGACAAACAATTTCTCAAGGACCTTTGAAAATTGTGAAAGCAAGGACACTGGTCTGTAGTTAATAAATTGGCTTTTGTCCCCTGTTTTAAAAAGTGGGATAACTTTAGCTATTTTCATGCTATCTGGAAAACTACTTTAGTTCTGTGAAGGGATATAAGGGATATAAGGGATGTACTTCACTTTAATTAATATTGTATGCTGTAAAGCGTATATATTACAGCATGATTTTCTGTGGAACAGATTTGAGTGGTTCAAAATGTTGGGTCGCGATTTATTGACCAAGGAAAAAGTGGGTCCCGAGGCCTGACCAGTTGAGAACCACTGGTTTAGATCATGAACCTGACATGTTTAAAGGAATGGTCCACTCATTAGATAATTAATCAAAACTTCAGTATTTAGTGAAACATTATGTTTAAACCATACCCTGAAGAAATCAGCGATATTCCCCGGTAAATAATGATTTTATAGCTCTTTTTTATCAAAACCTGTATATTCCGTCTGGCCGCCGCCATTTTTGCCATTTTCAGTAGTCACGTGATGGTCGTGACGTCATCCATGCGTTCACTTTGTCAACACACGGAAACATGGCGGAGTATTTGAGTTCGGACTCGTCAGCAGAGGAAGAAGTTTTGACCAATGTGAAGAGATTGGATGGGGGAATCAGTATGACAATACGACACCCTCTGTCCTAAGACCCTCACATCGTACAAGGAAACACTTCCGAAGAAAACCCCCAGTTTAAAGGGAACATGGGAGAAACCTCAGGGAGAGCAACAGAGGAGGGATCCCTCTCCCAGGACGGACAGACGTTCAATAGATGCCGTGTGTAAATTGAAAAGATAATCCATTTGCAACATAGGTAGTCCAAATGTTTGGAAATGCATGTGTGTATAATAGGAAGATGATATAAGATACTATATGTATGCATGTAGTACCACCCTTGCTAGCGATTCCCTCTCTAGTTTAGCATACTCAGCTTCGTTGTCCCTGGCCATAGAATCACGATTTTATGGAGCCGGAAAAACTGGGGGGAAATACACACTAGCCGGTACTACGCTATATGGAAAGGCCACCAAAAACTGTCCTGGCCTGGACGTTAAAACGGGGCTAGCCGCTGCAATGGAAATGCGCTATAACATACCTTATTCTTACTCCGAGCACTACTTCTGCTCCTCCGTCGCTTCACACTTGCAGAGGGCGATTTCTCTACTGGCCGAACTGGTGTCCTGGTCGGTGATGACACCAGATTGATTGATTGATTGATTGAAAAGTTTATTAACAGCTTGTATATTGGGTACAGTACAGTACAGCTCAAAAAATCCAATTGTTAAGGGGATGCAGACCAGAGAAAGACTTTCGTCTTGTTTACATCAGGGTCCCCCATTTCCAATTCATCATATCAAGACCGATGGTACTGCATCTCCATTGAGTAATGGTTGTTCTTTAAATCCCATGTTATGTTTTTATCATACTCTCAGAGTAGTCGTCCGGAAATTTGAAATGTTCGCTGCCTACATGAGCCTGTAAATCTCTCGGTTCGGGCCGGCCACATTTCGCTAGCCACTGCCTCCGAATGTACTTCTTACGCTTACCTTTTGGCAACAGATGGAACCGAGCATTCCGTGGATTGTTCCTATCAGAATTGTGGCAATGTTTCGCGATACAGTGAGGCATATTTGAAGAGAGAAACTACAGTAAATAACATGGAGATCAACGTGTCTTCGAAAACCAAACGCATGGTTTACGTCACGTCCGGAAAATGGCGGCGCCCACAGTGTTGATGTTATTTCGGTATATAATCAGTTTAAAATCACTGATAATGTCGTCGGATTAAAAAAAAAAAAAAAAGACTGGCAGAGACTGGTCTGTTTTATCGGATGATAATTATTTAAAAATGAGTGTCATGAGCATACCATTCCTTTAATGTGTCAGTAATTATGTTAGGAAACGATAGTTACGTCTGCAACTACGGTTCTATGAGTCCCGGATGAAAGGAACAGATCCTCTGACGACACCGGCAGATATAGCCGGTGTCACGTGGGTCACAGGTGACTTTGTTGTTATTGATACTCGAGCTGCGCATGCGCGCGATGGACATATCCGGTGCTAAAGCACCACCTCTGATGGTCAGTAGGGACGAAATAGAACAGACACATACACACAAGTACTATACTTGTAACATTTTGTAACATTTTGAGAGACTTGCACTTTACTTGAGTATTTGCATTTTATGCTTCTTTGTACTTCTACTTCACTACAATTCAGAGGTAAATGGTGTACTTTTACTCCACTACATTTTTAAATACATTTCACAGATGTGGATGAATGATGTGAAATATAACCAAGTGTTGAATCAGACTTCAGTTCCACCTGGAGTAAATCCACCAGCTACCCTGCAGTCTACAAAGTACTTCAGACCAGCTGCACCTTCACCAGCTTTGAGAACACTTTCATGATCAATCATTATAAAACACATCATATATATTACTCTGAAATGGACCAATCTGCACAATGACTACTTTAAGTATATTTTGATGCTAATACCTTCACACTTTTACTTGAGTAACATTTTGAATGCAGGACCTTTACTGTAACAGAGTACCTATAATAATACATGACTTCATAATATCTTGTTATCAATCTGAAATCAATGCAGTGCCTCTGATGTGTAGAGGAGTAGAAGTATAGAATAGCAGGAAAGGGAAATACTCAAGTGAAGTACAAATACCTCAAACTTGTACTTAAGTTATGTCATACCATTAAGTTATTTAGCTACATTGCACCATTACATATAACATAATATTCTAAAGTAGGCTGTTGTGCAGAATGAGTACTTTTACTCTTTTTGTGCATGTGGTTGCTAATGCTTTTGTACTTATTACTTTTACATAACATTTTGAATGCACGACTTTTACTTGAGTATTTCTACACTTATGTGTTACTACTTTTAACTTAAGTATGATATGTAAATACTTGCCTGCATGTCTCTGATTTATCATGATCACATATTGTCACATGACCTCTCTTCCATGAAGTCTCAGTTCTGGTTGTGTAACTGAAGGCCAGCCTCTTCTCGTGACCATGACTCAGCACTTCCTGAGGGGATTGCCTGCCTTACACGATGAGCCTGTGACATCATCACACCCTGCTCCTGGGAGATCACCTGCGCGCGTGTGTGAGACACAGTTGGATAAGAAAAGGGAGCGTGGGGGCGGGGTGAAGCAGTTCAGACCGGCTTGCACAACACATCGCATGCCAGTGCCTCTTTAACGAACCATTTTCCAAGTCATGTGCTCTGCAGCCAGCCACACACATCCTGGGGGCAGTCAGCCAGTGGTCCACAGAAACACTGATGGTACCACGCCGCCTCAATTAAAGAATGATATTATTCATATTTAGAGCACTGCTACACAAGACTCAAGACTGCATTTACCCAAGGAGGGTACTTCGTGAGATACTTTTTGCATTTCATGCTACTTTGTACTTTCACTCCACTCCATGTATTTAACACCTTTAGTTACTTCACAGATGTGGATGAATGATGTGAAATATAACCAAGTGTTGAATCAGACTTCAGTTCCACCTGGAGTAAATCCACCAGCTACCCTGCAGTCTACAAAGTACTTCAGACCAGCTGCACCTTCACCAGCTCTGAGAACACTTTAATGATCAATCATTATAAAACATATCATATATATTATTCTGAAATGCACCAATCTGCACAACGACTACTTTTACTGTCGCTACTTTCACTATATTTTGATGAGAATACTTTTATACTTTGACTTGAGGAACATTTTGATTGCAGGTCTTTTACTTGTCTATTCCTACACTCTGCTACTTCTACTTGTGTACAAGATCTGAGTACTCTATGTGGAATACAGGTATTGTGTCTGTCTTTGTGTGCAGCTGATGTCACACGCTCTTGTTTTAGGAAGTCAGCTGGTGAAACGCACTGACCTGTCCAACAAATCAGTGCGAGTCGGTGAAAAGGGAACCTGTGTGGATGAGTGAGCGAGTTTCTGCTGAGCGAGCAGAAGCACGTGCAGAGGATTATTGTTCTCACCAGCTCAGAGACGGCCCCGGGGCCACAGAGGCCAGCGTGACCCCTCTGATCCGCACGTGACTCCTCTTCACAGCCGTCAAAGGCCACAACAGCTGGGCGTTTACTAACATTTCCAGAAATGGAACAAAAAGGAGAACAGTTCTGGATTCCAAAAAAGAAATACTTTTTTATTGACAGCAATACATATGTATTCAGATTTTGCAAAGTAAAAAAAAGGAACATAAATACATTTAAATATCATTAGAAATAACTTATATTGTAAGAAAATAATTATTTGTACTTGTGCCAATAAAACAGCTGGCATAGGAAGTACACACAATGTCTTCACTGGATGTGGAGCCCTTCCCTTTTCTTTTTTTAAATAGGACAATAGCAACGTCAACATTTACTATTTGAATGAAATAAGTGAAATTGCATAAAAAGGTCCAGTGTTTCAACAAGTGCTTTGTTTCTGCAGAGAGGCCTCGTCCACTCCACAGACCCTCCTCTCTCTGACTCGGATCAGAGGCTTCACCACACAGACATGATAGGCTCCTCGAGGACAGGAAGTGTCCGTGCTGTTTGAAACGTCCACCTCATGACGCCACAAGTGCTTCCCCGTCTCGTCTTCAAGGCTGACAGAAGCAGCTCCAAACAGTCCATCCCCGGCTTTTTCTTCTTCTTTTAAATACATCCCATATCGACGCCAGAGTCTCTTTCTTCTTCTTGCCCCATCAGCAGTGCTTTGGAATTTGATCTCTGGGTGGCAATGTGTCCATCAGGGCTCACACCACGCTTACTGTGCAGATACAAGTCCTTCCTCAGGGTGTCCACGCTCAAAGTTCATCGCTCGGGCAGGTTGATGATGGGAACCCACTGGTCCATGCAGCGGCTCTCCCTGCAGAACCGGTTCACTTTGGTCAGAGCAGGGTCCTTCCATGATGTCGAATGAGGGCTCTGAAAATATGAAAGAAGAGAAAGATAAATAATCTGCATTCAGTGTGCAGAGTTGACTTTTTGGTCCATGGCTTGGGAATGTTTTATTTGACCAGCCTCTCAATACATAACCATTGGCTGTTGAGTGATGCACATCTACTTTCAATTTGCATTTATGAAATGTTCATGGCAACGGTAACAAACAGAGTGCGCGCGCGCGCGCGTGCGTGCGTGCGTGTGTGTGTGTGTGTGTGGGTGGATATTAAAGGTATTCCACTCTGCTGAAATTCCTAAGAAGGCATATGAGAGAGGAGTCATGTACTTGTTTATCACACCAACAAGTACAGGCACATTCTTCTTTGAGTGTCGTACACTTGACTTACTTAACCCCTTGTATTAAATCATTACAGCATGTATTCAGACATGTGGACTGAAACTTACAGTGACGAGGACGCAGTGCAGGTCCATAGGTTCCCCCCCGCTCTGTTTTCCTCCTCCACCCAACATTTCTGCCAGGCGCCGGGTGTTGTTGACTCTCAGAATGTTGATGTCGTTCTCGCAGCAGAACGCTTGTATGAGGGTGAAGTGGATCTGCAGGGCCACATCTTTCACCTCGTCATCATCAGTGGCCAGGATGCACAGAACCACATTATCAGGGTCCCTGGAGAGCAAAGGAGGAGACAATTAGTCTATTTGGATTTAAACAAAGCACAGGATAAGTACTATTGTACATAAGCACAGTAGTTTTTAGTGAGGGATCTGTGGTGCCTGTCAATGGGTGATTAACATTGTAACCTTGTACTTACACATTGAGGGACTTGGCAGCCTCATACACTCCGACAGTGATGCAGCCCTGCGGTAAGGCAGAGGCGAGGACCTCTTCCAAAGCTTTCGCCACTGAATCCATTCTGCAACACACAAACAAGGTCAGGACCACTCAGATTATTTACTCAAGTAAAAGTATACTGCAGTGTAAAGAGTATGCAGCAGAACTTTCAATGATCTTGCTTATCTGAAGTGAATAATTATGTCAGCACTGTTCTTGTTGTCCTTAGTTTGAATCGTTATGCTTTATTGCACTTATTGTACGTCACTTTGGATAAAAGCGTCAGCTAAGTAAAAGTCTTGCATTCAAAATTGTAATTAGGTAAAAGTAAAAAAGTATTGGCATAATACAATACTTTAAGTACCAAAAGTAAAAGTATGCGTTATGCAAAATGGTCATTTTAAGCACCACATATTTTTAAATGATTCTATTACATTTATTCAAATTGTTGATGCATTAATGTATTTCACACTGCAATGGTGCACTTAGCAAAAGTGGGATTTATTTGAATTACTTTATACACAATATACAAATAACACCACTGTAGGACATCGTTAAACCATACCACTAACACTTTCCTACGTCATTATGCCCTAGCTAACGTTCAGTTAGCTTCACTGCTAGCTAACCACCCGGCGTCGTCTCAAACTGACAGATGTGCACGGGTTGGTTTCGCCACGTAAAAAGTGAATTGTTGTCACTTTAACAGTTAATATAGTTTTGACAGGTGTGGGAAACTAAACCGGCATATTCAATGTCGTGTCATGTCAACTTTTCTGATACTTATATTATTTTTAACAGCATTGTGTTAGCTAGTGAGTGAGTGCAAAGTGTCTCGCGACATGTTCTCATCAGAAGACCAGTTAGCTAACCTATCTGCCACAACGACAATGTCAAGTAGTTGTTAACAAATAAATATCTTTGAAGTCACTTTTATCGTGCATTAATATATTAAATGCATGTAATGCTGCTGCAGACAACCAATATGATGGCAAAATCAGCGTAGCAGGTCGGTAGCAGTAAGCATGCACCGATGTTTTAAAGAATAAATGACATATCATTTACCTTTCTTGAGAGTAATCCCCACTTAGTTCCTCAAATGTCATGTTGTACATATAATCCAAATCCACGCAAGAGCAGAGAGAGTGTAGTCTCTAGTACTGGCGAGTTATCCTGGTATCTTCTCGACTAAACACACACTTTATCTGTAGTTCACTATGCTGCAACTGAGGGATAAAACTGGCAACTCCACATTAAAACTGTCCGGGACAATGCAAGTCAGGAGAGAACATTTGCAAAACTGCGATGATTGGTCGTATGCTAATCATTGGGCGTGCCCTCGAGTGTGATTGGTTGGTCACACAGCAACAGGCGCGTGTGTCTCCAACCGGGTAACCACCGTAACTGCAGCTGTCTGCTGACTGCTGGCCTCTCACATTTTTGGACTAACATTAAAATACACTTTTCAGTAGCCGGGCTGCAAAACTCATCTACTCGTGGAGCCATTCACAGCTGTTGATTTCCCTAGTGAACTCCTAACTTCCCCAAAACTTTGCACAAAAACACACAAGTATCTTGACTACAAACATATTTCTTCCAATCTAAGAACAACCTGAACATAAACAGGACTCCACATTGTATACCCCAAAGTGAATACATATCTACTTTAACTGAATGAATAAGAACTCACCCTCGCTGCAGGACAGGACAAGACAGGTTTCGGGACCACTGCATGGCAACGGGACGCTCCTGAGGAATTCTGCTCTCTGATTGGTCCTCTGTAGAGGGTGCGAAAACCCACTGAAACTGCGCGCGAGATCCAAAGGACTGGCGCGAGAAAGACAGGACCTTGGAGCGAACCACGACCAAACTACTGTGACTCACCGGACATACTCTGCTTGGGACTATTTAAAACTAGGGCAGTATCATTCCTGGCTACCACCTTTCCCACTAAACCAATTATATCTGTGGGGGTTCCAGAAATCATAAGTCCTATCGTCCCACAGAATAAATGGTATATGAATTAACAAAGAAGCACACGTTAAACAAATCAATTAAGTACACATCCAAGTTGAAAAGATAAATTGCATTATAAAATAGACATGCGAAAGTAATGAAGTATCAGCTAGTTATAGCTGTGGTTAATTGTAATCTTTGTAAAAGCACTTGATACCATATATTATCATTAATTCTTACTAAAGTTATAGCAATCTTTGTTTACATTTGATAACTTTAGAGAAGTTAAAATTACACGGTTATTCATATGTCCAGAGCTGTAGGTCAATGGGTCATATGAGCACGAATATGTATATAATATAATATTTAAAATAGGATTATTCAACTCATAAACATCCTTAGAATTAGACAGGTGGGAACCGTGATACTTTCAAAAAAGCGAATTGCTTAATCGTTTACACTCTTGAGTTAATGGTATGAAGAAAGGCAATTCATGCAGGATGACTCAGAAGTGAAATGGAGCCGTGCTGGATGTTATGGGATGTCCTGCTGCCCCCTGGTGGCTGCAGGCAGGCAGCACTCACGGACAAAAGGCTGCACATTAGAACTCGGGAGGGTTCTACCAGGTTCTACACATGGACAAAATAAAGTGTACTTTGGCTCCACCGGTACATGGTAACCTTTTTAACATACATGAAAAGGTTGGGAGTGTGTACTCTTCCTCACCCACTCCTTTTCTTTTCTAACTGAATTAGAGTACAGTGTGCTTAAGTCAACTGTAACCTGTGCATTACGTTTACAATTGACTGATGGAAGTTTAAACTATCTTATACTGTTTAGAGTTTGTTAATAATGATAATATCAGCACTGTTATTATTTATTTATATTTACTCTATTTTCATTATTATTATTATTATTATTATTATTATTATTATTATTTTGATCTATTTGTCTTTTTTGTTACTGTTTTTATTATTATTATTTGTATGAGATATTTCAACTCTTAGTTTGTTTATTATTTAAATGTTTTATACTATGACTGCTTTCTTGTTCTGTACAGGGGAAGGAAACATGCACACTCTTGTATTTAGTTTGTTATACTTTTTGTATTTCAAAGTTGCTATATTGTTTAAGTAAACTATACTGTTGTAGAATTCTGAGGTCTTTTTACAAGACACCACGGGCACCAGATCTTTTCTATCTAGAGATTTGGGGCTATTTCATGTCTTCTTTCAGAAGTAGAAAAGTACACATCAAAAATACATATTTATGTGTTTATTTTGTCTAACTTGGTTTAGACAAAATGTTAGCATTAGATAATGCCTCATTTGCATATTTACACATGTATTTTCCGAAAACTTGTAAAGTTACTGTTTCCCCAGGTAGGGGGACATTGTATAGTGTTTATCTCTGTATTTATGAACCTCATACCTGTATCATATTTTTGACAAAGGGATTCTGCACACTTACATTTGTTAAGTTCTTTGAGTTTACCTGAGTACAAATATAAGTTCAGTGGCAGAGGAGATCTGTTATATTGTCCAATGCTTACCAGGATACTGGTGTTTGCAGTGAGAACCAGCAGGAGGCCACAGAGAGTTGGCTTCCCAGTAATACCATTGAAGATTTGGTCGTGCCAGACCTCTCTCATAGGGGAGGCACAACCCAAATATGGCAGGCCTAGCCCTATTATTCCAGATGAACCTACAACACATGCTTTTCATTTGTGCAAACAAGTTAGTAGGGGACTAAGAGGAATGGACTGAACATCTGAAAACTTGTAAGACAAGAAATAATAGTCTTAACGAAAGTACTCCACTGGGGAAGTTTCATGATGATATATATCTTTCACATTTGTTACCCATTCACCAATATATTTAATAAGTTAAAACCATTAAGTGTTACGTTGTGGTATGCTAAAAGGATAAGACATTTTATAAACATGTTCTTCTTTTGTTTTCAGGTGTTCCCGAAGAACACTTTGTTGCCTGTATACCTTTTGTGAATCAGCTATTCTTAATATTCAAATGAAAAGATATAATAATAATTCACATGTACACAACATTATGACATCCATTATAAAAGCAAAAGCTCCTTTTGTTCATGCCACTATACATCGTATAACAATTCAAACTTATTGATTTTCCAAAACATGACCTGATTACCTAAAGCTTCCAATTCATAATTTCTATGTTATGATTTATTTAAAACAATATATTTAATAAGCCCTTCTCCAAATGATTATGGAGGTAATAAATCCAACATCAACATACAGTATTCAGTTGTGGTTATTTTGTTTCATAATCTCTAATATATTAAACACTATGTCCTCAAGTGTTCCACCGACCATTTGCCCGCAACTAAATCCCAAGGTGGTATACATTTCAAATGTAAACTATAATAGCTTTTCCTCTGTACGACGTTCATGGGGCTAGATGGGAAGAACGCATGTGTGAACTAAGACATTTGATAACCGTCTTAGCTGCTCAGAGTCTGGAGTGCTCACCATGACACCATGGAACTGCAGTAGACACTGTGCTGCATTCACAGACCCATGGTGGTCTCAGGGGGAAATGCAACGACTCCTGCAGCTTTTCAAAAGACAGTCGAGCGGTTTGGTTTGAATATCTGTTGGAAATGAGGAACAAGTGATTTACTGGCTAGAGAGTTGTTAGTTAGTTAGTAATTGAACGTAGAATGGTCTGACCCATTCTCAGACGTGGTATCATTGCACCACTAGCACTAGACATTTGCTTTTAGCAGCCTTGTCAATGACGTGATGATAAGTTAAAGCTCTAACATACATGTTTCAAAGTAATTACACATACAGGGGGCCCCAAGATTTGAACTGTAGTCAAGGACTATATTAAACCTATGTCTTCAGATGCGTATTAATAACCTGGGAAATTACTGTATTGATAAAAATGGTTTATCAATGTGGCACAGCTCAGAGCAATACACACCATTTCAATCAGGAGAGACTTCAGTTTCTGCTTAAAGAACATTTATTGACACTTATTCCACATGATGTAAATGTTGATAATCTTTGGCGATTAAACCCCGATCCTGATATCGTATATCTTAAAGGTCTATTGGGCTATTACCCGTCCCCTTGTGTGTTATGAAGCTTTGTATGCATGTAAACGGTCTGCAGAGTCACAAACCCACAAAGTACACCCTGTAGGGAGTAAAGCTCTAACACAGAGAAGGCCTGTCTATGCTGCCCCAGAACGCCTCGCTGGAGGTGCGGGGGGGGGGGGGTGCAGGTGCTAGTGGAGCCTCGCAGATGGGGGGTGCAGCCCCCTCAGCACCCCCCCTTCCCACGTCCACGCAGATCCCACGCAGCAACCAGGAAATGACACCAGCAGTGCTACTGCTGTTGCTAACGCCATTATAACACATAATGACTGATGTTCAGCTGTAACGGTGGTGGACTCATTAGAACAGAGTGGGCGAGCTGACCAATCAGAGCACAGTGGGCTCACAGGGAGGGGGAGGGGGGGAGGAGCTCCAACAAGCCGTGTAGGACAGAGAGTGAATACACAGACTATACAGAGATGCTGTGAGAAACCAATGTGAGTTTGGAACATTGAACAATATAAATCTATTCTAGTAGACCTCAACAATGGAACTATGATCAGTAGAAATGGCCATGTCATGTCAAATGCAGCCGTGAGTATAATAGGAAAACCCCAGGGGATGTAGACACTGGTGGTGATGCTGAAGATCTGGATTGATGAGGAGGTGGGATGAAGATCTGGATTGATGAGGAGGTGGGATGAAGAGGAGGAGTGATGAGGTCTTTGGATTAGCTCTCCTGGCACTGGACATGATGACAGGGCTGGATGAGGGGGAGGCGGGCCGCAGCATGAACACCTGACATCACAGCTGACTTCAGGAGAGAGGAGAACCATTTTAAAGTTTGACTGCAGCACGATGATTGGCTGCTGGAGATTGAGCTGAAATGTAATTGGTTAAAAGAGAACACCCATGATGAGCTGATAAATGCAAATCAAGTGATCATAGTTTATAGAACAATGGAAAATAAATGTCTTCTTTTTTTGACAGAAAGCGGAGGATGAGAGAAAATACATATTTATCACTACATATAATGAGTATCCGAACTAAGCCATCTGCTGCATATCACCTAAGAATAGTCATTTAGTGAAACATTTGCATATTTCAAGGATTTGACATATGGATAGAAATGCATCAAATCACTTTTGCTTTATTTACCGATACAAATATACACAAGGGAGAATGGGCTCAGTTGGTCCATCTTCCCATTATTCCTCAAGGACTCTGGTCTTGGCAGAAACAATGACCTTGTGAATTGTCCTTGTTCCCAACAGACTTTTCCACCGTAGGAACTAATAAAAGATGTTGTGCATACATTGCCAACAGTTTGTGCTTATTTTAGGAGTGTACGGAGCTCACTTGAGAAACACATCATACTTTAAATCATAACATCATCAGTTTTGAAAATCAATGACTGGTTGCTACAAGCCCTTCGAGGCAAATGTCTGACATTGTGCGAGTACAACTAACCAAAAAACTGTAACCATTCGTTTTATAGTTTTATTACTGCATCCAGATCGTCCAGGGAAAACACATCTTACTCCTTAAAATAAAGTAAGAATAAAAGCCAATAGTGTTTGGTAAGAGGAAATGAAAGGGACATGGAAGTAGGGGAACCAGAATCTGTCAACATGAAGATAAAACATGCACAATGTGCTTAATAGAACAAACTGGATCATTATGGCAGAATTACCTGTTGTGTTCAGGACCAGCAGGGTCAGCAGGTTTAATTGTATCTCATGTTAACAAAAAAGTAAAATAACATTGTCAAATCTCCTACAGTCAAGAAATAAGTCAGTATCAGAGCCTAACGGCCCGTCCACACAGCGGCGTGCGTTGACGCTTCACCATTCACTTTGAATGGGGTGACGTCACTTTTAGCCGAAATGCATCGTGGGAAGCGACGCGGAGCGTAGCTGGCGTGGCTCGCTGCAAAAGTTGAGCAATGTTCAACTTTTGACGCCAATCGAATCATATGCCAGTACAAGCTCTAGCCAATCACGCTGCTTGTGTGTCAATAATAAACCTTGTCATCTTGTGACAGTCTTTGAATGAGCTGGAGCCAGTAAACAGTGTTTTGGAAGCTTTGGGAATAGCAGTGGAATAGTCAGATCTGATTGAAATGATAACGTGGTTCAGATATGTCCAAAAAAGCCCCCTTAATTCCTGTGTTTAGATTTGATCACAGTTTATAGATAGTCAAACTTGGTCTTAAGGCCAAGTCATAGAATTGTAATATTATCTTTAGCTTTTCTTTTCATCTTATCAATAGTGGATTTGCGGGTTGTAATCACGTCAGTAGGGTCTTATCTTTGATTTTAGAAATGCTGAGATCATAATTATTCATTATGAATAAATGTACAATAGACTGTTATTAGCTGTCATAATTCACAGTAGAGAGAAGAAGGGTGGACCAAGACCACTACTCAGTACTGCCCCACAAAGGCTTGATCTCTGAGCTAATGACATTTGTCGTGTTGTTGATAAAGCAAGCGAAGCTGCAGAAAGACCACAGTTTTCAGGAAATAGGGACAGAATTCTGTTGTATGCTGTGAAAAGCTTTGCTTGAATTGTAATAACATGGATATTAGTTTCTTTTGATCATAGCTAAGGTTGTGGGTTGTTAGGTTCCTGCTTTGGAGTCAGATTTGGGTCAATATTCTAGCGCGCAAAACAAGCTACTCACGAGTGGAAAATGTGCTTTTACACGCGCATGAAATGACGCCCGCTCGCGAGAGAGACACCACGCCGTTATCATGATTCTGATTGGCCAGAAGACATTATCAAAGATGTTCTATTGAGAAGACGATCACTACGTGACAAAAGTTTTCAGAACCGTTTCTGGTCTTCGGTATTTCCAGACAAGTGGCTGCTGAAATCAATCTTACTAACTGCTGTCTGTGCAATTTACTCCACGAGTTGGCGGACTTTATTTTGCTTACTTTAACATCATTGTTCATGGTGGGGCTAAGCCATTTCTTGGTATGGGTGTAGCCTACCCCAGCCATACCCTGGCACTGCCACTGGTGGGATGTATGGGGCGGGCCATTCTGCGCATGCGTTAAATGCGTTAAATATTTTAACGCAATTAATTAAAAAAATTAATTACCGCCGTTAACGCGATAATTTTGACAGCATTAATATATATATATCTTAATGAATTTTATATAAAACAATATATTTTTGAGTGGGCTGTATCTGTCGAAAACTGCTGTCTGCTTTATGCACCTCCCTTACGAAATGAACTATAAATGAATTATAGTATTACTATAAGAGTTGTATAGTGTCCTTTAGTAAGTTTTTATTTTTCACCAGCTATTGTATTACTATAGTTTTTTCTGTAGTGCCATTTTATTAGCTATAGCCCTATAATATTTATGCATCTAGATCTTTGTAGTATTCCTATATTATTTTAAATAGTATAACTATAGTATAATATATAGTGTTTCTGTAGTTGTTTTTTGAACACAAGAACACTCCTATAGAAATAGTATGATGTTGTCATAATGAATGCATATTATTACTATAGTGTTTGTAAAAGTATTGCAGTCCTAGAATTAATGTGTAATTTTTTTTATATCAAATTAATTTATATATATATATATATATATAAATTAATTTGATATAAAAAAAATTACATATATATATATATATATATATTAGCTGTACACTTTACGAATATAATAGTTTTTTATCGACAACTTTACCATTCAGTCTCGTCCAACTGATCTTGCAGCTGTCACTCCTCGGCTCTTGGTAGTTCAGGCATTTATCAAAACTGGCAACTCCGGGCTTCCTTGCAGCTGTCAATCAAAGTCCAGTGGCACCGCCCCAAAGTATCAGAAACTTTTCACGCGCGCGTAGACAGACTCTATTGAGCAAGAGGGCTGTCTCTCTCGCGAGCGAGCGCATAGCCGCTCGCGGGGGTTTCATGCGCGTGTGTAGCTACTCGTGAGTAGCTTGTTTTGTGCGCTAGAATATTGACCCAAATCTGTCTCCATACCTGCAGTCTAAGAAATGGTTAGAGATCACCTTTCATTGTTGTTCCAGAGCTAATCCACACTGATCCACATTTGGGAAGATAATGCTTCAAGGTCTTGATGCTATGGGAATAAACACATATCTAAGGTTTTACAACCGTATCAAAGAAGTGAATAATAGAAGCTAATACGCCATAACTCATTTTGGACATTAGAACGTCAGGAGGACCTTCCTTTCTTCTTTCTATATTTATGCCAAATGTATCATTCTCATTCTCTTAAAGAGCCCCCTTTATACTGTTTCTCATCAATATATCACAGGTCTCAGATACACAACATGTGTTTGAAGTGTTTGGCTCCAAACACCAACAGATCAATGCAGCATTACCCATAATCCCCTCTGTTTCAGCCCTGTTTCCAAAGTGCTGATTCTCTGTCTGTTACTTTAGATGAAAATAAGGAGCCTCACGCCCCTCTGATACCTTGGTTGCTGATTGGCTAATGGTTACACAACCCAAATCGTTATGACATCATAAAGTGGCCAAAATCTGATCAGCTCATTTTCGGACAGGTTTTTATAGAAATGGATCAAAAAGAGAGAGAATCTTTGTTCCGGAAACTTTCAGAGTCTCTTTCCACAGAGGGGACACATGTTGATGTAGAGACATGAAGAAGAAGGGACACATGTTGATGTAGAGACATGAAGAAGAAGGGACACATGTTGATGTAGAGGAGACATGAAGAAGAGGGGACACATGTTGATGTAGAGACATGAAGAAGAAGGGACACATGTTGATGTAGAGACATGAAGAAGAAGGGACACATGTTGATGTAGTAGAGACATGAAGAAGAGGGGACACATGTTGATGTAGAGACATGAAGAAGAAGGGACACATGTTGATGTAGAGACATGAAGAAGAGGGGACACATGTTGATGTAGAGGAGACATGAAGAAGAGGGGACACATGTTGATGTAGACGAGACATGAAGATGTAGAAGAGACATGAAGAAGAGGGGACACATGTTGATGTAGAGACATGAAGAAGAAGGGACACATGTTGATGTAGAGACATGAAGAAGAGGGGACATATGTTGATGTAGAGACATGAAGAAGAAGGGACACATGTTGATGAAGAGACATGAAGAAGAGGGGACACATGTTGATGTAGAGGAGACATGAAGAAGAGGGGACACATGTTGATGTAGAAGAGACATGAAGAAGAGGGGACACATGTTGATGTAGAAGAGACATGAAGAAGAGGGGACACATGTTGATGTAGAGACATGAAGAAGAGGGGACACATGTTGATGTAGAAAGACATGAAGAAGAGGGGACACATGTTGATGTAGAAGAGACATGAAGAAGAGGGGACACATGTTGATGAAGAAGAGACATGAAGAAGAGGGGACACATGTTGATGTAGAAGACACATGAAGAAGAGGAGACACATGTTGATGTAGAAGAGACATGATGAAGAGGGGACACATGTTGATGTAGAAGAGACATGGAGAAGAGGGGACACATGTTGATGTAGAAGAGACATGAAGAAGAGGGGACACATGTTGATGTAGAAGAGACATGAAGAAGAGGGGACACATGTTAATGTAGAAGAGACATGAAGAAGAGGGGACACATGTTGATGTAGAGAGAGATGAAGAAGAGGGGACATATGTTGATGTAGAAGAGACATGAAGAAGAGGGGACACATGTTGATGTAGAAGAGACATGAAGAAGAGGGGACACATGAAGATGTAGAAGAGACATGAAGAAGAGGGGACATATGTTGATGTAGAGAGACATGAAGAAGAGGGGACACATGTTGATGTAGAAGAGACATGAAGAAGAGGGGACACATGTTGATGTAGAAGAAACATGAAGAAGAGGGGACACATGTTGATGTAGAAGAGACATGAAGAAGAGGGGACACATGTTGATGTAGAAGAGACATGAAGAAGAGGGGACACATGTTGATGTAGAAGAGACATGAAGAAGAGGGGACACATGTTGATGCAGAAAGACATGAAGAAGAGGGGACACATGTTGATGCAGAAAGACATGAAGAAGAGGGGACACATGTTGATGTAGAAGAGACATGAAGAAGAGGGGACACATGTTGATGTAGAAGAGACATGAAGAAGAGGGGACACATGTTGATGTAGAAGAGACATGAAGAAGAGGGGACACATGTTGATGCAGAAAGACATGAAGAAGAGGGGACACATGTTGATGTAGAAGGACATGAAGAAGTCGATCGTGCACACTAGGTAACCTTTAATGAATGTGAAATTAGTGAAACTTCCTGTTTCCATATTTCAAGCCAATGAAACGTGTCTGCCAATCGGATCACTGGGCTCCTAGCGTACACAGTATGTATCTCCAGGGTCGCTGTGCAAGGGTTTTAAACGCTTTGGTAACAGTGAAGATGAAGACCAGAAGCCTTTGTTCTTTGAACCTGTCACACATAGAAAATGCCTGTTCTTATTCTCAGGTTTCAGATGACATCTCAATTCCTAATTGCCAGTTTTTTGCAGCAGTCTTTTGCTTCTTGGCTCTCAGGTTGAATACCACAAGTAGAAAGCACCTGGTTCAGAAAGTCTTGCTAACAGTAACAACAAAAGAAAAAGACAAAACGTCTTAGTCAGTGTTAGCTTGATCTGTACCCAGCTGCTCTCCGACCATGTGTTCCAGTCTTTGCCTATCTGACTCCCATTCTTCCAGGAAGGCATAGTTTAGTTCGGGCATTGCACCGGTCAGGCCCAGAGAGCTGACGGACCCTGTCAAGGACCCCCGGCCCTCATAGGCGTACGTCTGTAGCGAGTCATAAGGTGGACCGCGTGTGTCTGAGTCTGCCTGGACAACCTTCTGCTCCAGGATCTGCTGAATGATGTCCTGACCCTGCAGCAGAAGGGAGGGTGCCGATTGGCTGTTCTCTTGAGGAACGCAGTCAAGGACAAACCAGGACGTTTCTGGCCCTGCTTCGTAGTTCCCATAATCCACCTCCTGAGCCGTCCCCCTCCTCAGCACCAGGACCCCGTCCTCCTCCATCTCCTCCATCTTGTCCTCCTCCGGCTCGTCCTCTTCGTACGGGCTTGGTCTGTAGCCATGGTAACTGTGGAACTTCCTCCGGGTCTCTGAGTTTTGGGGATTTCGAAGTGCGGCAATGTCAAAGGCCTCCGTGTCTTCCTCTCCGCCCCCCTCGTCGTCATAGGTCACCACGTTTTCTCTGATGTCCTCTTCGGAAATAATTAAGGGCTCTTTACTCGCTTTCTTATTTCGGAGCTGCGTGAACAGCATCACTATGGCTGGAGGGAACAGAAGAAAGGGGAAAGAGACGTAAATACAAATCAACAAAATCCTTTTTACCATAACGTGAACAGAATGATTGGATAATAAACATTGACTGACTGATTGCATCAAGAGGATTTATGTCTAAGAAATACCAAACCAAGTGGTTTTTAGTTACGTACCATTACACCAAATATATATCAGCTTTTATCCTTAGTTACTAAAACTTCATGTTATATTTATTGACAAAGACTGATTGAGAAAATCCTCAGGAAAACAGTTTCTGGCGTATAAATGCATCATGCACCGACTGTGATTGAATCAAGGAGACATCCAACAGAACGGGACAAGACATATCCAACTTCGGTGAACTGGGATTATAACCAAGGTATCAACAACATCTCGGCTCTTTAAGTTGTTTATCTTTAGGAACTGTCCTGTTATCGTTTGGAACCAGTTGATAGGGTGAGAACACCAACGTAACCAGACTGGTACCTGCCGTCGACTTTGTACTTCTTATTGTACTAGTAACACTTGTTATTAACACAGTTTGGAAAAATCCAATTAATCCGTGATCTGATTGCCGGACAATCAAAGAAGGCACTAGTCTAGTATTCTGTCACTCGCAATCTACTGGTACGAAACCCTTCTGGTAAGAATCATGAAGTTGTGTATATGCCAATGAATGGTTTAAAATCCACACAACAGCAACCATTTTTCCCAATGTATTTTTTCTGTGCAATAGGAATAATTTACAAAATATATATTATACAAAATTCTACACATAAAATCAGCAAAACTTCCACTTCCAAGCATGTGAGATGTACAAGACAAGGATAGACCACATTTCCCCCCACATACATACTTATTAATATGACGATACAAAGCATAATAGCCACACAAGCCCCGATGCTGAGACCAGCTGGGGACAGGAAGGCCTCGGCCTGACAGACGCTGTTGTGGCGCCCCCTGGTGTTCCTCTGACACACACACACCCTCAGGGAGAGCGTAGCAGTGCTGCTGAGAGGGGGCTCCCCCCCATCAGCCACCACCAGCACCAGGCTGAAGACCTCCTGGTCCCGGTCCTGACTGAAGCCCTCCCGCCGCTGAGAGATTATACTGGCAGTGTGGTCTGGAGAGGACAGACAAGGGAAGAAGGAGACACATCCGCACTTTAATAAAGCACAGTAACCTGTCCCAATCAATAGTACATTGACAAGGTATAAGAATGAGTCAGACATTACATGACATGTTACGTGTTAGACGCTTTTCTACAAAGCGACTAACATACTCAGTACTGTGGACAATCCCCACAGGAGCACTTTGGGGTGAAGTGTCTCAGGGACACAACGACATGCTGACTGCAGTGGGGTTTGAACCTGTGCTCCCCTGACCCCAACACTAACGCATAACCCACTGCGCCACACGCCTCCCATTGTCATCAAACGACAATAAGGTCCAATAACTTCAACACAAGCTGCATTGCCTTTATATGTTTAAGCTTTTTAATGTATGTTTTTTGTTGCCACATTTAACTATATGTTGGTCTCCACCTGTTTCTTCAGTTAGCTAATGCTCCACCATCTAGCATGGAACTATGTCTCTCTGCGGCGTGCAGCTGGACAGGTATTCGGTTCATCTGAGCCTTTGGAAAGGAAATAAGAATTGGGTGTCCTTTTTAATTGGTTCATCAACTTGAGCGAACCCTTTTACATTACAGTCTTTCCTAACTAGTGCTAATGATGAATACTAATTGTGGAGAGACACTGACAGTGGGGTGTTATCTTTGATTTCAGAAATACGGAGATCATACTTATTCATTATGAATATTAGGTTTTACGTGAAAAGCTTCTTTGAAATCACATATTCATTTATTCATTGAACTATAAACATTTTTGCAAACTTAAGCATGCTAAATTAAACAATATATCTGTAAAAGTCATAATTGGTTATTATTATTATTTCCCCCATTTTTCTTACATTGTTTTATGTGTATGATCGTTTTCATATTTTATTGTTTTTAATCTTTTTGTCTAACTTTGTGGCTTATCTGTTGTGAAATTGTGTATTCAATTTGAACAGCCTATTTCACCTCCTTGTATTCGTTATATACATTACATATATTAAAATATATGTTAAAGCACGTTGAAGCACCCTGTGTATGAAAAGTGCTATAAATAAAGCTTTATTTTGACTCCCTATGTGACCTAAGTGGTTCTACATTGGAGCTGCAGCCCTCTCTGATATGCAGGCATTGACTCTGGTTATATTGACCAACATAGTTAGCAAACACACGGAGGCCGTGTCTGAGAGAAGCTGACAGAGAAGCAGCTGATGCATATGTATGAGGAGGCATCTCCACATCAGTGAGAGTCCAACCTTCCCTGGGGACGCCACGATGAAGCCGTCAGCAGTGGGGTGTGTGTGTGGATTTGGTCATGTGTTGAGGGTGTGTTTCCTGTTGACATGCATGAAGCCTCTGGGTGTGCACACAACACAAATCCCAACACACATAAACCGGCAACGCTACTCTCATCACCTGCGGAGGGCGGTAACCAGGAGTGAAGGATCATTAAGTCATTACGCGGCACAGGGCTGCCCAACAGAATGCAGAGTGGGGCAGCGATGGCGTGCGTATAGGCCCAACAAAGAGCAATGGGATCTTTCCATTGGATTTCAGAATACTGCAGAAAATAGGCTTCCTACACGTTAATGATATTTGCATGTTTTGTTCAGCGGTATCATCTCAACACATTAACACCACTTTTAGGATTTTTGAAGCGTAAATGTGATGACCAGAAGCAAACGTTGGCCTGACCCTTGAGATCAGAAGTACCCGTATCTGGGCACTAGGGTGCGCACTTGCATTTTGCTCTAGCCCCGCCTCCAATCTGAAGCGTCACAGCTGATCTTGACTCAGTTAAATGAAAGGAGAGGGAACATAACTCTGGAAATATATGTTTGATTTACATATATTTCCCTTTTTGTGTTACATGTTCTGCCACAGTTCTATCGGCCTCTGGGTCATGGTCTTTGAGAATCACTGGACGATAGACAGTGCATTGATTTTTATTTTGTACCAATTTATAATATAATAGATTTAGCCACCCAGCAGTATGGTAATTTAAAGGAACTTTACCAATTGCAGCATTATGTCTGTAGTATACCCTTATGTGTTATATGTGTTGTCATGTTTAACGAATGGTGTGTGTATGTCTTTTTACCGCCATTGTCCTTCACAGTAAAATGTGGGTTGGTTGGAATCCCAGCAGGAAAGTAGAAGGAAAACATTCCATTTGCAAAGTTGTCCAGATCTGCAGCTCGGAGGGTCTGAATCAGCTGATGGAAAACAACAGACAAAGAAGTACGGGTCAGAGAAACGTGCACACGTTGAGAAACAAAAAGAAAAGTAGGAAAAGTCATACATTGATTGAATACTCGATTACTTGATTGACCAGTTTGATCATTCAAGATGCACCGTACCATTGTTATGTTCGTGGGGGTGATGGCACGCCCAGGCTTGGAATTTCGTCATTTTAGGGGCAAGGCCATTTGGCCTTCCCGTTCACATTTTTTTTAAGGGCACAAAGGCCACATGACAGGGCACAAAGGCTGTTTGGTTAAATTACGCTGGTCAATCAACATGACTGAAAAGTGTAGCACTAACATCAACACCAGTCGTTTTACAAACGGCTGAATAGCAATAGTGTTTCTTAAACGTATACGTTAAGTTCAGCCGTAAACCACATAAGTCAGTCAGGGGTAGACAGTAAGGGTACAATTGTATTGTCACTGGCCCCACCATTGTAACCACTGGCCCGGAGCATTCGTCCACCAAAAAAAAAATCACACATTTGTTGCAATAATTTATGCACTAACTACATTACTACTTGTACTACAACATTTTAATCATCAGTTCTTCCTCATTTCCCTCAATTATTCATATTTGGTTTATTCAAATAATGATATTGTGGTCATTGTTAAAACATGTCTGCTATTATTATGAGTATTATTATTTGTATAATGCACTTTCTGCCTTCCTGTCATTAGCAGTTAGACATGTAATGGCTATATGTAATTGATTTGATTAGAACCTTCATTATCCTAAACTGGTGGGACATTTCGCCAATACCTTTATATTGTCTACTCTTCACTTACTTGTCAGCATGGGTCGGCATTGATGTACAGAGCCGACAGAAGACCTTGTTTATACTGGCATCATATTGAGAGGTGCAGTGACGCGTCCTGAAACCAGGAAGTAAGCTGCTGGTTCCCTCCACAAAAAGCAATGGAATTTCTCCACAGGGTTTTGGAAAATAGCTGGAAATAAGGTCTGTGGAAAACAAACCTGTTTGATAAATGCACGTTTTGTTCAGCCGGATAATCTCCACATGTCTACCCTACTTTTATAATTTTCGAATCATAAATCTAATCGATAGATTATAAAAGGGTTTTGGAACGCGGCACTGCAGCCAACTCCCTGTCACTCCTTTAACTCCTCCGGTGACTTTCTTTTATTTGAAGATTGTTTTTTGCACGGCACTTGGCCGGTTACCGCTCGTATTAAAAACATTTTGGCTAATGGTTAGGTGGCGCGATAGTCTGTAGTGAAGAAGGAGCGCTCTCCCGCTCACGGGAGCCTGCTCGCGCTGTGCTCCGCAGCAAACAGCTGTTTGCTGCTGAGCACATCGGGAGCAGCAAACAGCTGTTTGCTTCCCCCCCCCAACAACGACAACCGACTCACGAAACGCTATGTTGTAGCGTTGATAAACGAAACAATTTAACTAAATTGCTAGTCAAAATACCAATACCACAGGACATTTTTTTTTACTTTTGACAGGGGCACAAAGGCCACTTTGGCCGTGAATTGCATTTTTTTTAACAGGGCATCACGGCCAACGTGCGGGGCAACGACGGCCATGGCCGTCGTGAAATTCCCACCCTGGGCACGCCTCTTCATTATTTTAAAACAAGAAGCACAGGCTTAGTGGATTCAATCCAGAAGAGCCCAAGGTTAGTTATATATGAATACATTTTACATTATATGACTTTTCTACAATTTCTTATAAATTGGGGGTCATTTCAAATTCTTCTGTGACAGGAACTAGTCCTTTAGACAGGTCATCACAACATCTGATTCATATATAATATTATATAAGTGAGGTTGTATGTTCTATGTTGCTAATAACTGATGTTAGGAACTGTGAGCCAGGTAAACCATCGGCCAGTTAATCCTCCTTACTTTAAAATCTGTTCAAATAAAAGTTAACCTTTGCAGAAAACAAGGTATAAAAAAGAAAAACGATTTATTTTTATTTTCTATAACCCTTAGATGCATAAGTGGGTCTTTTTGGACCCGCTGAGGTGGTTTTCTTGAAGTATCTTTGTAATTACATTTTTTTATCATTTCATATTCCAGCTATTCATCAAAAAACATGTTTTGGATATCACGCCATTCACATTTTAAATTGACATTTTAAGAAATTGTAGTTTTTGTATTACTATCCCGAGCTTCCATAAGTGGGTCAAAAATGACCCGCATTCTTATCACCTGTTGCTGTCAGGACTACATTCACTGTAGGACACACAGACTACATCACAAGTGACACCTCTCAGGAAGATTATTTTACACAGCAAGATCTGATACCTGTCAGTATAATAATAATAATAATAATACATTATATTTGTATAGGGCTTTTCAAGGACTCAAAATCGCTTTACAATATAAGGGAAGGTTAGGGGGGGTGTAGAGGACTATCAAACTTGATCAACCGGCATGGATTGATGGGGGGCTATGAGTAGACAAGAGGAGAAGAGACGAGTTTTGAAAAGGGACTAGAATACTGTGAGGGTCTCAGAATAGCGGAGATCTTTGCATCGATATGCTCAAAATGGTTTTTTTCAAAATGTAATTTTTTTTCTAAAATTATAGATTGTGAAAAATTAAATATAAAATATTTCTAATCTCTGCCTCTCTGAAGAACCAGCACCTTACCGTGGTAGAGAGGTTTGTGTGCCCTGATGAACCTGGGGGCTGTGTTGTCTGGAACCTTGTGTTCCTGGTAGGGTCTCCCATGGCAAATTGGTCTCAGGCAAGGGGCCAGACTAAGATTGGTTCAAAAGACCTCATGAAAGGAAAAACAAGAAGTGAGGATACCCGGCCCGGAGGAAGCCCGGGGTCCCCTTCTGGAGCCAGGCCCAGAAGGAGGACTCGTCGGCGAGCGTCTGGTGGCCGGGCTTGCCACGGAGCCCGGCCGGGCCCAGCCCGAAAAGGCAACGTGGGCAACACCTCCGCTTCTCTGTCCCGCGGGCCCACCACCTACGGGAAACATCGATGGGGTCGGGTGCGCTGCCAGACGGGTGGCAGTGAAAGCGGAGGGTCTCGACGGACCAGACCCGGGCGGCAGAAGCTGGCTTTGGGGACGTGGAACGTCACCTCTCTGGGGGGGAAGGAGCCGGAGCTTGTGCGGGAGGTGGAGCGGTACCAGTTGGATCTGGTTGGGCTCACCTCTACGCACAGCGTCGGCTCTGGAACCTTACTTCTGGATAGGGGTTGGACTCTATTCTTCTCCGGAGTTGCTCAAGGTGTGAGGCGCCGGGCGGGTGTGGGGATACTCACAAGTCCCCGGTTAGGTGCTTCGTTGTTGGAGTATACCCCAGTGGACGAGAGGGTCGCCTCCCTACGCCTGCGGGTTATGGGGGGGAAAACTCTGACTGTTGTGTGTGCTTATGCACCCAACAGCAGTTCAGAGTATTCGGCCTTCTTGGAGACCCTGGAAAGAGTCCTGTATGGGGCTCCTGAAGGGGACTCCTTAGTCTTGCTGGGAGACTTCAACGCACATGTGGGCAATGATGGAGACACTTGGAGGGGCGTGATTGGGAGGAACGGCCCCCCTGATCTGAACCGGAGTGGTGGTTTGTTACTGGACTTCTGTGCTAGTCATGGATTGGCCATAACAAACACCATGTTCGAACATAAGGATGCTCATAAGTGTACGTGGTACCAGAGCACCCTAGGCAGAAGGTCCATGATCGATTTCGTTATCGTATCATCGGACCTGAGGCCGTATGTTTTGGACACTCGGGTAAAGAGAGGGGCGGAGTTGTCAACTGATCACCATCTGGTGGTGAGTTGGGTCGAGTGGCGGGGGAAGCCTCTGGATAGACCTGGTAAGCCCAAACGTGTAGTTCGGGTGAACTGGGAACGTCTGGAGGAGGCCCAAGTTCAGGAGGCCTTCAACTCACACCTCCGGCGGAGCTTTTCGGGCATTCCTGTGGAGGTTGGGGACATTGAACCAGAGTGGTCGGTGTTCAAAGCCTCTATTGCCGAAGCCGCGGTGGGGAGCTGTGGTCTCAAGGTCTTAGGTGCCTCAAGGGGCGGTAACCCTCGAACCTCCTGGTGGACACCGGTGGTCAGGGAAGCCGTCCGACTGAAGAAGGAGGCCTTCAGGGATTTGTTATCCCGGGGGACTCCCGAAGCAGTTGCAAGGTACCGACAGGCCCGAAGGGCAGCAGCCTCATCCGTGGCCGAGGCAAAGCAGCGGGTGTGGGAGAAGTTCGGAGAAGACATGGAGAAGGACTTTCGGGCGGCACCAAAGTTGTTCTGGAAAACTGTCCGACACCTCAGGAGGGGGAAGCAGGGAACCATCCAAGCTGTGTACAGTAAGGATGGGACGTTGTTGACCTCAACTGATGGAGTGTTGGGACGTTGGAAGGAACACTTTGAGGAACTCCTGAACCCGACAACTCCGCCCTCTATGTTAGAGGCAGAGCTGGAGTATGACGGGGGATCAACGCCAATCTCCCGGGGGGAGGTCACTGAGGTCGTCAAACAACTCCACAGTGGCAAAGCCCCGGGGGTGGATGAGATCCGCCCGGAAATGCTGAAGGCTCTGGGTGTTGAGGGACTGTCATGGTTGACACGTCTCATCAACGTTGCGTGGAAGTCGGAAATGGTACCGAAGGAGTGGCAGACCGGGGTGGTGGTCCCCCTTTTCAAAAAGGGGGATCAGAGGGTGTGTGCCAATTACAGAGGCATCACACTACTCAGCCTCCCCGGGAAAGTTTACTCCAAGGTACTCGAAAGGAGGGTCAGGCCGATTGTCGAACCTCAGATTGAGGAGGAACAATGCGGATTCCGTCCTGGTCGTGGAACGACGGATCAGCTTTTTACTCTCGCAAGGATCCTGGAGGGGGCCTGGGAGTACGCTTATCCGGTCTACATGTGTTTTGTAGACTTGGAGAAGGCGTATGACCGGGTTCCCAGGGAGTTACTGTGGGAGGTGCTGCGGGAGTATGGGGTGAGGGGGTCTCTACTCAGGGCCATCCAATCTCTGTACTCCCAAAGCGAGAGCTGTGTCCGGGTCCTCGGCAGTAAGTCGGACCCATTTCCGGTGAGGGTTGGCCTCCGCCAGGGCTGCGCTTTGTCACCAATCCTGTTTGTAATATACATGGATCGGATTTCGAGGCGTAGTCGTGGGGGGGGGGGGTCTGCAGTTCGGTGGACTAAGGATTGCACCACTGCTTTTTGCAGATGATGTGGTTCTGATGGCTTCATCGGTCTGCGACCTTCAGCACTCACTGGATCGGTTCGCAACCGAGTGTGAAGCGGCTGGGATGAGGATCAGCACCTCCAAATCTGAGGCCATGGTTCTCAGCAGGAAACCGATGGACTGTCCACTCCAAGTAGGGAATGAGTCCTTACCCCAAGTGAAGGAGTTCAAGTATCTCGGGGTCTTGTTCTCGAGTGAGGGATCAATGGAGCGTGAGATGGGCCGGAGAATCGGAGCAGCGGGAGCGGTATTGCAGTCGCTTTACCGCACCGTTGTGACGAAAAGGGAGCTGAGCCGGAAGGCAAAGCTCTCTGTCTACCGGGCCATTTTCGTTCCTACCCTCACCTATGGTCATGAAGGATGGGTCATGACCGAAAGAACGAGATCGCGGATACAAGCGGCCGAGATGGGTTTCCTCCGCCGGGTGGCTGGTGTCTCCCTTAGAGATAAGGTGAGAAGTTCGGTCATCAGGGAGGGACTCGGAGTTGAGCCGCTCCTCCTTCGCGTCGAAAGAAGCCAGTTGAGGTGGTTCGGGCACCTAGTTAGGATGCCACCTGGGCGCCTCCCTAGGGAGGTGTTCCAGGCACGTCCAGCTGGGAAGAGACCAAGGGGTAGACCTAGGACCAGGTGGAGGGATTATATCTCTTCGCTGGCCTGGGAGCGCCTTGGGATCCCCCAGTCAGAGCTGGTTGATGTCGCCAGGGAAAAGAAAGTTTGGGGCTCTCTGCTGGAACTGCTGCCCCCGCGACCCGACCACGGATAAGCGGGAGAAGATGGATGGATGGATGGATATTTCTAATGTGAACCAAAATATAATACTAAATATTAAACAAGTGATTTTTCTTAACCAAAATGACAAAAATGGCATAAAAACACATTATTCTAATACGGGTCCTTTTCGACCCACTTATGGAAGAGTGGAGAGTCACTCGGGCATCTAAGGGTTAAGAAAAGTGAATATTCACTTCTTTGCTTTCCCCCCTCTCTTTTCTCCATGTTATGGCTATAGTGCGTATTCAACAATACACTTTTTTGCTATTTGTCTCATTCAAGGTAGAAAGTGGCTTCCCACTCAAACTGAACATTTGGTGTATTTTAGGAGTTATGCATGACCGATCATTTGGTAAATTAAAATGTTTCAAATCGCAAATACTCCCTGTAGTACTCCTAAATGCCCCTAGGGGTCCTAGTACTCCTGTTTGAGAAACACGACAGGTATCAATGGCTGTTTCTTACATATTGAAAGCAAGAGGACATTCCAAGTGTTGGAGTGTATTTAAGCCCTCAGGGTTTTATCTGCATCGTCTCCATGATGTTAACACAACTTCATTTTGAAGTCACTAGTTTAAATATACACACAATATACAACTCAATACATGAGTGAGTCCTGTCAGATTGTTTGGGTCAATTTGTTGCATTTCGAGCAAGATCAAAAATATTCTTTGCTCGATTTGAACTGTGCTGGTGATCAGGCTTGGGAAGTAACAGATTACATGTTACAGTATTAAGTAATCAGGATACAAACACATGTAACTGTATTCCCTTACAGTAGCATAAGTATCATAAATGGGGCGAAGCCTGCGAGCTAGTTCAGGCAGTCAACTCGAGCACCAATCAGTGTTGGGCAAGTTACTTCCAAAATGTAATACATTACATATGACTTATTACTGTCTTTTTTAAGTAGTAAGTTACATTACAATATTACTGTCTCTGAAATGTAATGAGTTACACATACTTTTATATTACTTTTGAATTACTTTCACCAAAATAACCGCAAAATAATGGCTAGGTATTTTAAATGCTAAAATATAGTTTAGTGCAGCAACTGCGTAGGCCCTTAATGTAATCATTTATTTGGCAGGGACAACTCACTGTAATGAACACTTACAACATTCAAATGTGTCATGCGTATCAGTGCCAGATTTAGCTTTCAGATCATTTCCATCAGCAGTCCCTCACATACAAACATTTAAGACATTTACATTTTACAAAGATAGCAAAAACAAAATACATGATATGCAAAAGGTGCAAGAGAGCAAAAGCAGCATACACAAGTATTTATGACATGGTGATACAGTATAGCAGCTACGACATGTAAAGTGCAAGAGAAGATAAGAGTGCTACCTAAAGTGCGAGAGGAGAAACCCCTGTGTTAAAGTGCGTTTAGCGGTGATCGCACGTCTGCTTGTTTCTCAACCATTCTCTGAGTTGACCTTTGAAGCTATTGAGAGTGGGACAATCCCGTGTCTCAGCTGGGAGGCTGTTCCACAATGAGCTTCCTTTAATGGAGGACATTTTGTTCAAAAGTGGTCCGTCTGCGGTGGACTTCACAGTCTCCTCTGGTTTCTGACCTAGTGCAGCGTCTAGTGTGTTTTCTGTGGGTGAATTCCCCTAAGGGAGGGGGGCAGTCCATGTCAACATTTATAAAAAAAACACATACTTTTAAAAGACTTACAATTGTCAAAATAGTTTCTCCAAGATGGCACAGTGGTGGTATGAATGTGGCCTTCTGTCAAACACCTTGATAGCTCTCTTGTACAGCTGTCCTCTGGGTTTCAGGTTCGTGGCACCAGCAAACGAGCGTGAATCAATACGCCTACTGTCTGAATCCGCTTTATGGTTTTCACTTTCTTTGGTTCTGTTTTTAATTCAGTAGGTGAACCTATAAATACATACAATAGTGTGTGTGAGTTTAAACTGCAGCATGTGCTCATGTGTTTCAGTGTTGCTGTATCGGCTGCTGCCGGAATGTGCTTCATGAAAGGCAGCTTTTCCCATCAATACAATCTGTTTTGATGTTAAATATCTTGGTTTCTTCTTTTCTAAATTCACATTGTAATCATGTGTTATACATTTAAGTAAAACACATCTTAGTAAAGTTTACTCCAAGGTACTTGAAAGGAGGGTCAGGCCGATTGTCGAACCTCAGATTGAGGAGGAACAATGCGGATTCCGTCCTGGTCGTGGAACGACGGATCAGCTTTTTACTCTCGCAAGGATCCTGGAGGGGGCCTGAGAGTACGCTTATCCGGTCTACATGTGTTTTGTAGACTTGGAGAAGGCGTATGACCGGGTTCCCAGGGAGTTACTGTGGGAGGTGCTGCGGGAGTATGGGGGGAGGGGGTCTCTACTCAGGGCCATCCAATCTCTGTACTCCCAAAGCGAGAGCTGTGTCCGGGTCCTCGGCAGGAAGTCGGACCCATTTCCGGTGAGGGTTGGCCTCCGCCAGGGCTGCGCTTTGTCACCAATCCTGTTTGTAATATACATGGTTAGGATTTCGAGGCGTAGTCGTGGGGGGGGGGGTCTGCAGTTCGGTGGACTAAGGATTGCACCACTGCTTTTTGCAGATGATGTGGTTCTGATGGCTTCATCGGTCTGCGACCTTCAGCACTCACTGGATTGGTTCGCAACCGAGTGTGAAGCGGCTGGGATGAGGATCAGCACCTCCAGATCTGAGGCCATGGTTCTCAGCAGGAAACCGATGGACTGTCCACTCCAAGTAGGGAATGAGTCCTTACCCCAAGTGAAGGAGTTCAAGTATCTCGGGGTCTTGTTCTCGAGTGAGGGAACAATGGAGCGTGAGATGGGCCGGAGAATCGGAGCAGCGGGAGCGGTACTGCAGTCGCTTTACCGCACCGTTGTGACGAAAAGGGAGCTGAGCCGGAAGGCAAGGCTCTCTGTCTACCGGGCCATTTTCGTTCCTACCCTCACCTATGGTCATGAAGGATGGGTCATGACCGAAAGAACGAGATCGCGGATACAAGCGGCCGAGATGGGTTTCCTCCGCCGGGTGGCTGGTGTCTCCCTTAGAGATAAGGTGAGAAGTTCGGTCATCAGGGAGGGACTCGGAGTTGAGCCGCTCCTCCTTCGCGTCGAAAGAAGCCAGTTGAGGTGGTTCGGGCACCT